>NW_028221440.1:2906173-2998881 GCF_014529385.1 Adiantum capillus-veneris
TAGTGATTATGTACATGAAGAACAGAGAGAAATTTGTTTGTCCTCTTGTCTATTGGCTATGCTAGTATTTTTTATAAACAATCTTAACAATGTTTCTTATCCTTTGCATGCAAAAATCTTATAGCGGTAGTCTTCTACTTCAATAGAACGTTGCATGCATACATTAGATATTGTCATCATGTGCTTCTACTCAACTACCTTCTTTGCAATAATGTTCTCAACTTCAAAGTAGCTAGCACAAATGATTGTCACAACTACCATGGGATAGTTAAAACATTTGAATACAAGAAAATTCATGGCTCACCAACTTATTTATTCCAATCACTACTAGGCTAGGTTCGTATAAAGATTGGAATCACTCCTATGCAATAAGTACAATGTGATTGATACTTTGAGTTGCACGACATTTGAAGAATGTCAACCTGACCGATATAAACAAGTGAAAGAGATAATTACAAATTTACGTGGATTTATAAATAAGCTTGCTTGGTGGAGGTATCTAATGGATGCATACCACGTAATGATGCATGTTATGTTTGTGATTCGCAACCCTGATCAGAAGGTGCCAAATCTGGGCAAAGTGTGGATGACTTGGTGGACAATCCAACAAAGTTTAGAAAACCTTGAGGAGTTAAAAGAGCTTTTAGTAGAGAAGGAGTGGCGAATAGCATTTTGTGTAAAACAACAAAAAGTTTTATCTAAGTACTTTCATACAAGGTGAAAGGGTGCTCATAGTCCACTCCATATTGTGGCTTACATGATGGACCCTGAGTATTGGAATTTAGACTTGATGTCAAATACAGAGCTGGTCAACAATTTTTATAAGGTAGTCATATATTCTACTCTAATCTTCAAAATCGGATTAATTGCATCAAAGAGATGAGTGATTTCAAACTAAAGGAAGGACCTTTTGCAAATAATTTTTTCAATCGATGGCAAACAAGAAATCTGCATGGAAGTGGTGGATAATGAATGGTGGGGAGCATTACTCAACTCTACATCCTCTTGAATGAAATTATTGGTGCAATGTGTAGCAAATTCAAGCTCTGAAATAAATTGGAGTATGTACAAGTATGTTCATAGCACAATCTGCAAACAGATTATTAGCAAAAAGAGCTAAAAAATTAATTTACTTGTTTTTCAATGAAAAGATACTGCATCATATCAAAACTATTGACTACGAGGAAGAAATTCCTAAGTGGGTCTATGATTGTCAAATCAAAGATGAAGGTGAGTTCAATGTTCGTGTATCACAATGTACGATTGTAATGGAAATGGCCTATGAACTTTGTAAATAACCAAATTAAGAAAATTAGAGTGAGCATTTTGTGAGACTACTTTGAGAACATAGAGGGTGAACTTAATTAGTGGTAGAAACATAACCATACATTTAATTAACTTGGCATGAACAATTCTTTTGCAAGAGAGAGAGTTGGAGAACTTGACAACAGTTGAGGACCGGATTTATGTGGAGCCGGTCCCCCCTCCAATAGGCTTTTGGATTATAAATTCTCCCATGAAGAGAGACTTGGTACACTACAATCTTTGTGTTCCTTGTGACCTAGGTAATGCAATGAAGATGGAAAGCTTCATGCATCACGAGCATAACATAGTCTTGTAAAGCATTAACCATCTTTGGCCTCAGTTCCAAGGCCTCAAACACCTTCAAAGGTGTAAAGAGCTAGTGGGGAATGAGGTAGGGAAGAGGAAGAAGAAAGATTCATAGGAAAAAGAAATAGTTCCTCACTTATCATCACTCTTCTTGCTTAGCATAGCATAATAGCATAGTAATAAAGATGAATAAGAGGGCAAGCTTAAGCATTGAAGCATGGCTCTTGGTTGGATTTGCATTACATAGCCAAGAGTGTTGGTGTAGGCTCTCAACTTTTCAACAAGCTTGGAGAAGGAGATGGAGCTCTTGCACTTTGCACTTCACACAATGAGAGTGTGTGTGTGTGTGGGAGAGTAAACCCCCCCAAACTAGCCCTCTCCTTGCTTTGATAACCCCCCCCCCCCCCCCCCCGGCCCCCTTCTAGCTCTTGGTGGAAGCTCATTGGACCCCTTCAAGCCTAGCCAATCACATGCAGAGTGCATATCAAGCAAGCATGCTAGCCTTGGGACAAGTGTCCCCCTTTCCTCTTTGAGAGAGAGGACTTGATAAATACATACTCAATTAATTGAATGAGCTAAATTATCATTGGACCCCTTGAGAAGCCAACCAATAAGATTTATGCACACTATGAGCGCTACCTAGTTAGGGGCTTGACATGTGTCCCATTTGCCTCTTTGAGCAAGGGGTGTCCCTTGGGTGAAGAAGGAGTTAGTCAACACACCCCCCTACTCTTGGGGCTTTCCCCCTCCTTTGTAGGCTCATGCTTGAATTTTTGGAACACTTTGATCCCTCTAGCAACTTAGTCATGAAGCACCTCAAGCACCTTAGTCAGCAAGCATGAAAAGCACCTCAACCACCTTATTCAGGAGGCACGACAAGCACCTCAAGCTTGGGCTGGGTTCCCACCTCAAGCACATCCCTAGCTTGCATAAGGTCTAAGGACTTTTAACACTAACCTTTGGAGTCTTTAATGAAGCTAACCCTAAGGTCTTGAAGCTCCATTAGCTAGCCTTGCTCTTTGATAGACCATCTCTCATTTGGACCCCTTTAACCTTGGCCCCGTGTTGAGATAGATCTATAAGCACATGTCTATATTCTAACCCTTGTTCTTGTTTATTCTCCAACATTAAATGATCAGTTTAATATGAGAAAAGCATTTGGGTTGGTTAGATATTAGATTTTATGACATTACCTCTCTCTTGAAATCATAGTCATCCTCGACTATGAGGTAGAAGAGATAAAGCCTTAGTCATTAGTCGATGTTTCTTAGCGGGTAGAGGATCCCTTTTTACCCTATAACATAATTCCAAGATGGATGACTAATCCATTTGGTGATTGGGAGATGTAGCTATCGCAAGCATGTCTGCTCTTTAGTCCATTTCATTCTCCCAAAGTAGAGTGACAAATTCTACTTGGTGTTTGAGAGACGTCATCATCAAAAACATGATTCTAAGTATGCATACTATTTAAATTTGTGCACAACATTGATCATTTAAAAGAAATGTGTACATTTGCTTACTCTAATGTAGCATTGTAAGCATTGACAAGGTTCATACTATCCTTAAGCTCTATTCCTTGCATCCATCTAGCATCTTCAAAAGGATAATTTTTGAACTTAATAAGATATCGTCGGATAATCTTGCCATGTTGTAGTGCCTTGTCTTCATACCGAAGGATAGCTTCGGGTTGTAGCACCTCTTCTTGGTCTTTGATATTTGGAGGGTCTTCAACAATTGGTTCTCTTGGTGTATCTCCTTTGTAGGGCTTAAGTAGGCTCACATGAAAAGCATTGTGTATGAGCCAATGGTTGGGTAACTTGAGTTGATAAGCCACGTCATTGATTGGCTTCAAAATTTGAAAAGGACCATAGTATTTTTTTGCTAGTTTAGCATAATATTTCTGATGTAGGATTTTTGCCCGTCGTTTGTCTCAATTGAGCCTTGGAAACTTAAGTAAGACCCAATCATTTTCTTTGAATGTTAAGGACCTTATGTGCTTGTCAGCAGCAGCTTTTTGCCTTTGTTGGAGATGGATATAGCCTGCTTAATCTTTTGAAAATATTCTTGTAGGTCACGGCTATACTCATCTGCACTGAAGATCTTCCCATGTACCTTAAGTAGCAAGGGACTTTTAGGTCTTCCCTCTATAATCTCAAAAGGTGCCTTTCCCGTAGTAGTATGGACAACATTATTGTGCTCATACTCTACAAGGGGTAAGTACTTCTCCCATTGTGAGTGTTGATCTACTTCGGTAACATAAGCCTTTAGTAGATTGAGAAGCGTAAGGTTGGTTATCTCACTGTGGCCATCCGTTTGTGGATGATAGGCTGAAGAAAAATTTAATCTTGTACCTAGATTTTCAAAGAGACCTTTCAAAAAATTACTGAAAATTCTAGGATTTCTATTTGACAAGATGGATGTTGGCAATCCATGGTGTTTGAAAATATGAGATATGAAGAGGGTTTCCATTTGGTGTGCCTTAATAGTATTTCTGACAAGAATAAAGTGTGCTTGCTTGCTCAACCTATCAACTATTATCCATATTCCCGTATTCCCATGGATAGACTTGGGTAATCTAAAGACAAAATCCATGGATATATTCTTCCATGGTGAATTATGGATTGGCAATGACTTGAGTAATCCAGGTTGCTTCCCTCTATCATACTTAGTCTTTTGGCATACCACACATTTTGAAACATACTCTTGTATGTCTACTTTTATGGTAGGCCAATAGAAGTACGTTTCTACTCCTTGAAGAGTAGGTTGAATGCCTCTATGTTATATAAATAGAGTCCCCAATAGATAGTGCTTCCATGCGTCTAGGGCATGTAGAACAACTAAAAGCTCTTTTTCGTATATGCCTAAGACCCGTTCATCAGCATTGAGCCTTCGGCTCTCATATGCTATGGCATGCCCTTCTCGAAGAAAAACTGCTCCAATGCAATCACCACAAGCATCACATTGGACCTCAAATGGCTTTGAGAGATCTGGAAGCATAAGGACTGGCTGGGAGATAAGCTTCTCTTTGAGCTTGTCAAAAGCATTTTGCTCTTTTGCAATCCATAAGTACTTAATGTTCTTCTTTGTTAAGTCATGTAATGGTCCTCCTATTTGGGAGAATTTGGCTATGAAGCGTTGGCTATGAAGCGTCTATCGTATACACACAGACCAATAAAGCTTCTTAGCTCATGTAGATTCCTTGGGTTAGGCCATGCTTTTATTACCTATAGAGATGATGGATGTAGGGTGAAGCTATGGTCATGCTTCACATTTTGTACAGTTGTACATAATAGCCCCTACATTCTTTAGCCACTTGGGCCACGTTGGCCTTCAAGTGGGAGATTGTTAGGTTTCATGCCAGTGGCCCGTGGCCCGTGGCCGGTTTGGCCGGCACCCGCCATTGTTATTCTTTGGTTATAATGTAAGAATAAGGAGGGAGAAGGTTCACTTCTCCAAGGTCCACCAAGCCTGTGTGTTCTTCCTTCTTCTCCCCCTTCTCTCCTTCCCTCTCTTGCATCCTGCACATCCTTCCCCACACTACTCAAATTGAAACAATAGGTTTGCCTTCTGAGAAGCTACTTGGCATGATTAGAACTACGTTTATGGCTGCCTTCCCTTTGTTAACCGAATTTCTAGGATAGTCATCTGGAAAATGTCCACCCTTTTGAACACATTGCATGCAATAAGCCTCAATTGGTTTAGTATTCTTATCTGGCTTTGGACAATCATTTTTGGAATGGTTGTCCAAGCTTTAGTTATGGAAATTCCCCGCTCTTGGCTTAAGCATTGGCTTCATCATGGGTGGCCTCCGCGGTTTGCAATAAAGTAAATTGGTACTGTAGTAGGAGAGGTGTTTGATAAACTTATTCTACCTTGGCAGAAGTTGACTAAGTGTACCACTCGTACTCTATTCCCACAATTGTTGAACCTGCTTCATTATATGGCATAAGTGGACTAGTTCCTACTCCTCCACTGGCCCTTCAAGTAGCATGTACTTGATCATCACATCACTGTTTCCTGGCAGTGGTGATTGCTGACATAATACCGATTGTGGTCTTTCCATAGCCATGGGTGATTTTTGAATTGGTCCCATGTTAGGCGGATACCTATACATTGGTTGCCCTTGTTGTCTCATCGGTATGTACTGGATATTTTTGTCATATTTAGGCTTGTAATAGTACTTTTTTGTTTCATGATTTGTCCATTTTTCCTCAATGGCACACCATTTTTATGACTTGGCTTATCCCGTAGGTTGCCCTTGTGGGGGACCCTGTCTCGGCCCTCGCATCGGCATCCTTTGTATGTTATTTATTCATCATCTCATTCATGCGTTTACTCATGTCTTCTATACCATTGACAGGAGCTACCATAGTTGGTCCTACCTATGCTGGTACCGTTGATGTGGTCTCAGTATCATTAACAGTGCTTTCCTCATTGAAGATTTCGCAGTTATCCCTCGAGTTGATCTCATCCAGACTCCATGCTTCCCAAGTCGTATGTTTCTTGCTATACATAATGGCATGCAAATCTTTGTTGAGTAACCCTTTGAGGAACAATGATTCAAGTCTCTCCTCTCTTGGAATTTCCAACTTTGGCATCTGTCAATGTATAGCCTCAACTCACACAATCTCTTACCGTTTCTCTGTGTTTATGTTTGGAGTTGTAGATTTGTGCTACAATGCTGTTTGATTCCCATTTTGAGCAAACATAAACAAATATCATAGCCAATGTTGGTAGATCAGTAATAGAACCAGGTGGTATGGTTTGAAACCAAGTTAAAGATTTTTCTTCTAAGGTCATCCCAAACCCTTCAAACTAGTATGGAAGTTTGCTATGTGCTCAGCTCTTGAAACCTACCTAAAGCTTGCTAAAATGGTCGTACGGATTCCCTAATCTGCTATATTTTTTGACCATTTTTGAAAATTTGCTGGTGTGACTCTATGGTGATGTTCCGCGCCCACTCTCCTGGTGGATGTTTCTCCCACTAAACCTTCAAACTAGTTTCTTAGTCGGAGTGACTCATGTGGACCTCTTCTTTTCCTGGTGTCACCCGTACTCCTCCAATTGATGGTGGTTTCTGCATCTCTATCCCAATTTTCATCATTGAGGTGGCTTCTTTGGGACGTACTTCCCCATTGATTGACCATGCTATCGAATGATTTTTTGTTTAGCCCCAAATTTTGTTATGTTTCAGGCCCAATATCCATGAGGATTTCTCAAATTGAGTATCCGTGGTACTTTGTTTGTTCAATCTCCTTTGGAGTCATAAACAAATTTGTTGTTATAACAATCCCTAAAAAGATGGGCAAGAAGGTATGCTAAGCCTTTTTCCCTTATCTTGAAAATATACATGATTTTCAAGGATGTCAGCTACCCTGGTTTCGCATGAGTTGTTCAAATCAAATCTGTAACATTATTATCCTCCCATCAATAAACTCCAAGTTGTGGGTTTTTGGTAGGTATATGCTTCATATGGTTTTTGGTATCTATCAAGCAGTACCCTTCTAACTCCAATACTGGTGGTCCCTGCTTTATGGCCAAGTTTGGAATCAAAGTATCAACTTCTAATTCCCATCGGTTTACAGTGCCAAGATTTTGTATTTTGAGGTATTGCACTCCGTTTTGGTCCATATAGAAGGTATCTTGCTTATTAGCCCTCACCCCCTCTTCAAACTCAAATGTATGGTCATCTACCCTTACCACATACTCCTCGTTAGGATCCAAGTAAATATGAGCCCCATGCTTTTTAGTCTTATAGAAGGTCAAAATGTGATTGAACCTGAGAGAGGTTCCAATCCCTTATTGTGTTGAGAATGAAGACATCTCGAAACTTGAGTCGGAGTAAGTGTCTGGAGATTCTCCACTATAGTCTCTAAAGGCTTCCCTTGATTTGCGCTTTCTTCTGTAGATACTCTACTCTCAGTCTCTCTTTTATAGCCTTGATTCATGACAAATTGGTTTGACCTTCGGTACATAAAGACTTGAACTTCGCAATGAAAATGAATACTTGTCCTTGAGTACCAATACCAACCCGTTTCAGGTATCATAACTTCAATCTGGCAATTTCTCAAGCTATTCTAGATTCCCCTTTGAAATCAAGAACATATAAGCTAGCCGATTGATTAGCAAAATTGTAGAAGAAATCTTGATGCAGTTTTTTGCTTTAGTCATGTCAAAACAACCACAATGTCAATCTGCAACCTTCAATTCTAGAAAACTCAACTTCAGATAGCAAACATTGTCCAAATGACTTCCAACTTGCTAGGCTACTTGCTTAAGGTGTCTACAAATTGTCTGGACCAAAAATTTGATCTCTTTGGCTAGTAGGAGATAATAAGCGTGCTTATTATATATTGAGCCAAAAAGGACAATTTTGCCCTTTTTCTTGTCCCCACTGGTCAAGTATGTCCTTAATGATCCCTGAATGAGGTTATTTCAATTTTTTGTCAATCTGGCCCCAATCCCCCATAGTTTTTGTATCTGGCAGTTTCAAATGCAATCTTAGTGGTCATGCAACTCAAACGGTGCCCAAATTGGTTGAAACTTCTTCCAAGCTCTCTATTACTACCCTAGACCCAATCCCCTTTGAAAAAGATTTCTAGAGTTCAATTTTTAGGGCAACTTGCTACAGACTCCTTTCCTCTTGCTTGAGCACTCTACTTTGCATACCTTAATACCTCCACCAAGAAGATATGAAGATATGCCCCATCAGATGTGCAAGCCACGGGTCTGGTTGGTTTGATATGAGAACTTTTAAGCTCTGGATGTATCGTGTTCCATGCCCAAAATAAGATGGCACCACCAGCTGAGAAGGCCCTGGTTTGAAGACTTGGGACGAGCCTATGAAGGAACGGCCGACACAAGCAACCACATTGTGAGGTGAGGCACATGGAATGAGATGGGTTATTTATGCACCTCAGGTGGCCAAGTCCCACAACATGATGCCTACGTCAACACTTGATGATGTCACCGTTACCTCGCCTCTTGCATGAGCCAGTTTGAGCCCACCCACAAGCGGCCTACAAGCTCCCTCCTCAACCTTGAACACACAGACAACCCACACTATTGTCCACTCTATAGTTGCCCAAACGATGCATCTTTAGTGGCACCGACACAATCACAACCGCACATTTTGGACATCCATGCAAAGACCAGCATCTCCTCTCCTTCGTTGCTCATGATGGCGCCCACATCCATACCCACACACACAAATAAAAGCTCGCTAATTTCATGCTTGCAAATTCTTGGTTCTACTTTGATTCAATTTTCTTTTTCTTAATATCTCTAGTACAATATACCATACCAAAGTATCGAACAAAATGAGTATCACAATGTGAGTAGTGACATTTGCTCTCAAGTGGAAAACATGACGTTAGGTGTTGGAAACTCTCAAATAAACCATGGAGGACATGTGGGTGCCGCTCAAGGCGGCATCAATAAAGGTGGCCATAGGTTTTTGCTTGGAGGCATAGATCTTAGAGCATACAAAGAGCAAGCAGTAGCTGTGCATCAACGTGGTTGTGCACAGCAAGTACACATGCACAATTTTATCAAGGGTGAGCACGAGACACCCCCTTTCCTCCTCGCTCTGCACCCTGTTCAACTGTTCATGTATTTCCAGATGAAGAAATTATTGTTTTCTTGGATCGGTGTTATCGCCTCTATTTGGCTTCAACTATGGAAATTCCTCATGTTCTCACTTCAAAGTAGCTCACATATATGATGGTAGCTGAAGAAAGTTTAATCAAGTTTAAACTTAGTTTTAGATTTGTATGATGACTGTTTGGGAAAAAGTCCATACCTTGTCGATGATTTCTTCAATCTGGTTGACTTGATTAGTGTAACTACCTTTATCAAAATATGACTGATGTCTAAATATCTTATCAGTCTTGTCGTGAATCACTAGTTTTGATTGCTATTCTTCTACACGCACATCACAATCTCACTGTGACTTTTTTTTTCTCTTTTTTTTGCACTTCTATATCATCATGGTGAAGAATCTATTCCTCAATCTAGCAACCTGATCATTCATATCAGTAAAGATTAGATTTTTTTTTGACCAAATATCCAAGCATTTCTATTATACAACACCTCTACTGTAAGCTTGGGTTGTGACCACTTTTTGCAACTTGTATGATGATGACACTACATGGTTTTTTTGGTTATTTATTTCATCAATTAGGTTCTAAAATTTCATGAACTCATGAGTAGGGCTTAAAATTTGTTGCACTTATAAAATTGTGAAAATTTTCTTGATTTTGTCCTCTTCAAATGGCTCATTGTTATATTTTACTAATTGTTAATTACAGTACCATTGGTCAACACCACTATCTTTATTACATTTACCACAATTTTAAGAAAAAACAAGTATCTGTCTTGATTGAACTTAACCAAATGATTTTGATAATGATCTTTATTTATTTATTTATTTTCATTTTTCTAACTTGTTTATTGTCTAAGGATTCACAAAAACCTATGCAGACCATAATGTGAGGCAGTCAGTCCTAGATGTGTCCACTAATACCATTCAAAGAGACAACACAACTCTCTCGACACGCATACATAGGTACATACATTTTGGAATATCCTCCAGGTACGTACATCAAATACGTCACTCCTCTTTTCATAATTCATTTTTTTGCATCCTCTTCTAAGTTGAATACTCAAACACTACTAAGGTCATGGCTTCCAATTGTATCGAAAGAAAATTTCATTGAGATGATATAATTTGTCATTAAGCTTTGTAACTACTCAAATGAGCCTAGGTGCTTTCGTGCTCTGGGATAGTGAACACCAATGTGACTGTATTTTGGCTACTGAAACATATTAGGTAAATGTTTGGTAATTTTTATGTCTCGTCTAGTCCATTGGTCACAAGCACACAGATTCACCGATTTAGGCAGTGTGAAAATGCTCATCCTGGTGTAGATCCCTCGATTTAGGCAACACCAGTTGTCCGTGCAGATCCGCTAATTTAGGCAACACACCGACAAATTACAGATTCATTATTTTACACAAAACTAAATACAGATCCGCCGATTTAGGTAGCATTGGTGCAGATTCGTCGATTTAGGCAGCACATCTTATTGGTGTAGATTCGCCGATTTAGGCAACGCCAATCACGAAATCATGCTGCAGTGGCTGGCCACCACTGTCCTTAGCATGCTTTTGTTACCCGGGTATACAAAATGAAGGATATTTGGATTTGGATTTGGATTTGAAATGGACAAATATTTAGATTTGGATTTGGATTTGAAATGGACAAATATTTAGATTTGGTATATGACATTTTCCTGTCGCGACAATGTTTATGGAATTGGACTTGAGATGGATGAGAATTGACTTATTAAATGATGAGTGTGACCAATGATATCCTGATTCATCAGGATATGACATATACTGCTTATTCTAGTGGTATGGGACACTAGAATAGGTAGTATGTGGATGACGGCAAGCATAATCAATGTTGTTACTTTTATTTTTTTCTATGTGATATTTATGACAAATATTTCTAATCACTATTTTTGGCAAGTATCGTTTGCAGATTTCTTATCTTTGCAACTGCAACTGAGGACAATTGCTTTCCAACGGAGAGGTCTGTAATGGAATTGATATTTTATTATCTAGTGCAGGTGACAGGTGGAAAAGGCTAAGGGTTATGCAAAAAGGAATCAATTTTTATGTACATTTTATTATTTAAATGCTCTTTATGAGCTAAGGCCATTTAAGTCCGACCGGCCAATGTG
This sequence comes from Adiantum capillus-veneris, assembly GCF_014529385.1. Taxonomy (NCBI): domain Eukaryota; kingdom Viridiplantae; phylum Streptophyta; class Polypodiopsida; order Polypodiales; family Pteridaceae; genus Adiantum; species Adiantum capillus-veneris. The sequence goes on from NW_028221440.1 coordinate 2,917,531, forward strand.
TATTCAATTTTGAGCAATGAAGAATCTTTAAATGAAATACATGCAAGAGGGAAATGCTCACTCTTGCACGGGGGGAGATTGTACCCAGTGCTTGTGTGTTTCTTCTCTCCCCTCCTCTCTTCTCTCTCACCATGCCAAGCATAGCACTCCTCTCTAGGAGGTGCCCCTGCGCATGTTCATTCCTCTCTCTCGCTCGCTGTCTCTCTTTGTTTGCGTACGTCGTTGATTATGTGCATGTGCGACGATTTAGGTATACCGATTTATCATTTTATGGTATGTATTATGTTATTATGAGTATTTTGCAGGGCCATCGCGCATCCCGTTTGTAGCAACATTTTCACTGATGTTATCCACAAGCTTCGTGCCCTTTTTTGGAGCCACCAAAACTTTGGATGTGTATGTGAGTGCTCTTCATTGAGTATTGCTTTCAAAACTAATCAGAAAGACCTCTCCATTGAGCCCAAGCATGATGCCTTTGGGTGTGCTTAAGATTCATTCTCAACAGGTGGAAGTTCACAAGTTGATTGCTATGAGGCTCTTAGGTTTTGCAGGGTTAACAACCAAAAAGGTTGAAGGGAGGAACACAAAAGGGCACGTGGCCAAGTGGCTAGCCCGCTTAGCTATTTTTGGGGGTATGGAGGAGGTCATAAGCTCAACTGCAATTTTAGATATGAGAACATGTGGACGAAACTCAACTTGGGCTGAATATCTTGTTTGGGTCCATTAAGGACAATTCTTGCATGCAATACAAAGCCCTCTTTTGGATGCGAGGCCAATCTCTATCAGTTTACTCTATAAGGCCCTTTATTGGTCCACCCCAGTAGGGCCCCCCTTCTCACGCAGCAATTTGGCACCAAGCGCCTATGAGCTTAAGAGCTCAGCCATGCTACAAAGGCACCCGATTCCCAATACTTAAGAGGCCACTGTCACAAGGTAGCATTTCCTTCTATTAAGGGGGAGTGCCCACAGGCAATAGGTAGTCGCCAAAAGTTTTAGGGATTCAAAGGGAGCAATTGAAGGGAGACCTCCACTGCAAAGAAGTGATGGTGTTTTTCATTACTCTAGTGAAGGGTAACTTCACCCTCAAGTGAAGAGGTAATTCACGTAGGAAGTAAAAGGAGCATTCTCCACCTTCCTCTCTCCTCTCTCTCTCTCTCTCTCTCTCTCTCTCTCTCTCTCACTCACTTTGTATTAAAAGGTACTGATCCTACACGACATATTGCAATACACATTTTGATTATCACCTAAGGGATAATTGTGCACTTGTAAAAGGGTAGACACTATCTAGGCACTGTTTAAGAGAGTCTCTTTGGATAAGACCACCTCCAAAGATGCTATGGTTTCTTCAAGTGTAGGTTTGAATGAAGAACCTACAAAGGGCACCAGAATGTCTCTCACACGGAGGAATATTATAGAAAATACGTGGAATCTTAGATCCAAATAAGAACAAAGCTGTGGGATCCTAAGCAAGTACATAAACCTCCATCTTCTGGTGTCCCTTGGCACTTGATGAAGGAGCACAGAGACTTGGCTTTTGAATTTGGATGACTTCAAGTCAAATTTTCATCCAACACCATTGCACCTGATTTGCCTCCAAGAATCGAGTCTGAATTAACAGAGGAAGCGGCAGAGAATCAAGTAGCACATGTAGCAGAGGAAGAGGATGAAGATGGAGATGAATTCTCAATAAGTACCTTCTCCAATTTAAGGGGAGGTTTTGTCATCCTTTGTGGATATTGTTTGTCACCCTATGTGGATACTATCATCTTGTGTGGATATTGAGTTGTATCTTTAGTATATTAGTTTAATCCAAATCCCAAGGGGAGGGTTGTAAGGTTCATGAGCTTTGTCCTAGAGCTCACCATGGAGTATGTCCCTAGTCTACTAAGCATCCATAGTGGCATATGGCATGTGCAACATTGCCAAAAGAGACCTTGGTCATAGGCCACCCCATGTGGAGCATTTTTAGCCCATACAATCACTATTGGAGTCATGCAGGTATGAATAAAACCCCCTAAAAATGAAAATTTGACTTTGGCTCTTAGAATAAGTTGTTCCAAGTTATCATGCATGAGGTAAGCAGATGCTACCTCCTTTGTGCTATTTAGGCACCTCTTTTGTGCTCATTTTCACCAAGTAATCAAGTCTTTTTTGTGTCTACTTTCTAGCCAATTTCCATTGAGCAAGTAGCATTGTATTTAGCATGCTAGTAGTATGAATGCAATTCATCAACCCTAAACCTACTAGGAGACAACCTCCTTAAATGTAGTGATGCAACTAATATATCCAATTTTTCTTGTATTTTAGGAAATTGTGGAGGAATAACTAATGAGAAATCATGCTTGAGAATATCCATATTTTTAGGTGGAAAGACTTTACTTTTAGGAGATGAAGCTCTCTATGCTTTTATTCAAAAAGGTAAATTTTTCTTCTGGGTAATAACATGATTTCTTTACATCAATTTATGAGCTAAATACCACTAAAATATTAGATGCACGGATCAGCTCTCATTTGATTGATCTATTTTACATGGACTTTGGGACAAGTTGTCGTAATCATTCACAATTTAAACGTCCATTAAGATTTTAAATGTATAGGGGGCCGGCTCTTATTCGATTGATTTATTTTACATAAACTTTAGGACAAGTTGTTGTAAACATTCACAATCTATATTTATAACATAGCGACATAAGGGATACTGAGAGGGGTTTTCCTGGTGGCTACTCCTTCCCTTCCCACAATCTGTTACATCCGTGTAATGATGTCACCACTAGAGGGTTAGTTCACTAAGCTCACCACCCAGCCTATGAGAGAATGAGGTTTACCTCTCATTCCCAGACCATATATAGATGTGTGGCTTGCTATCCACAATGGTCCAACTGCCCGATCACTACAGTCAACGAGCAGTCTCCCCTTGAACTCCACCTTCTCGGCTCTATGGCCGGAAGGTCGACATTGTCAGACAATTATAGGCTATGTGACATTTATCTACCCCCCATAAAGAGTCTTCATCCTCAAAAGTAACATGGGAAAATCTCTTGGCAATCGCACTACGACATTCGCAAGTTTCCGCTTTCTCGTCTAAGGATGTCCACTTAACTAGTACCTCTTGATACACCTTATGACAGCTTTGTCTATGTCTATACCCTAGAATCCTTTTTGGTTCATGTGATATTTTTGGTGGCTCTATCAAGTCAACCAAAATCTATGGAGAAACCGTGTTCTCCAACCCATGAACTGATTTCTTTAGTTTACTTACGTGGAAGACAAGGTGAACTTGAGAACTCTCTGATAACTCAAGTTCGTATGCTACATCCCCAATCTTTTTAATAACTTTGCAGGGCCCACAATTTAGGAGAAAGTTTGTCACACTTTCCTGTTTCATGGTTTTTGACTTTACAAGAACCTTTAGGGATACAAAGTTAGCTTCTACAAAAGTAACTTTTTTTTGTCCTTTATCAACATATGTTTTAGCACAATCTTGTGTACTACGAATGCTTTTTGTTGTTGCTTTCAATATATCATTCATATCTTCAAGGAAATCCTTGATAGACAGAATCTTCTTCTTCTCTATGTCTACAACCATACGAGATCTTGGCTAGAAACCATACATCAACATGAATGGTGTAAATCAATTGTTGAATGTTTGGAACTATTGTCACAGCATATTCCAAAATGGGTACATATTCTTCCCAGTTTGATTGCTTCTTACTTACATAAGAATGCAACATGTCCTCTAGGATTTGGTTAACCCTTTTGGTTTGACCATCAAATTGCGGATAATTTGGTGTACTCAGAGTAGTATCAAGATTTTTGAAGACTTCTCTCCAAAAATGACTATTGAGCTTCCTATCTCTATATGACACTATATCCGTAAGCATGCTATATAGTTTGTAGAGATGTTCAATAAAGAGTTTTTCCCAACTCTAGCATTTTAATCATTTTCTTTGTGGCAATAAACTTAGTCATTTTGGTTAACCTATCCATGACCACTCACAATGAGTGATTCCCTCAACCACTCTTGGGTAGCCAGTAATGAAATCCATGGAAATGCTTTACCATTTTCCTTGAGGAATCTCCAAAGGCTGGAGTAACACCCCCCCCCCCCCCCCCCCCCAAACCTTGAGACATTCATTTTTATTGCCCTCACACTTATTGCATTTTAGCACATAAGTTTGGACGTCCTTTAAAAATCTAAGCCAATAGAATTGTCTTTTAACTAGTGCATAGGTCTTGTGAATCTCGGGATAATCCACACCTGGACTACACGACTTTCTTTAAGAATGCGGGCCTGAAAGTCACCAATAGTTAGTATGCACACTCTACCCTTGTAGAGTACCTGTCGCTCACTTGTCGTCAATGGAGTAGTTAGCATACTTCTCCCCTTGACGAAGTTTATCACCTCCTTTTGAAGCCATAGCTGTCAAAGGTGATGAAGGGTCTATGTCAAAGCTCTCTGGTCCCAAACTATACCTAAAAATCTTGATTAGTCTCTATGTTCTAACTCTAACTTTCCTACTCATTGCACCTACAACTTGTCTCTCTCGGCTAGCACTACATGCTGATAAGGGAGGTGGTCATGTCTATAAAGCAGTGTGATCATGCACAACTTGCCAAACATCAATAAAGGATGGATCATGCTCACATAAGCCACATATTGACTGTTAGAACTTGTTCTTGTAGAATGTTAAGCTTAACTTTTAATTTATAGCATGCAACTAAGTGCATTTGCCACAACATTATACTTACCTCTCTGGTAATGTATTTGAAGATCAAACTCTTGTAGGATCTCTTTCCACTGAGTTTTTCTACTCTTCAATTCATATTGACTTGAAAGCCATTTCAAACTTTCATGGTCCATCTGTACCTCAAAAGTGGCACCATATAAATATTGTTTCCTCTTTTTTAATGCATGTATAATTGCCGCTAACTCTCGCTCATAGGCCAAGTAGTTACATTTGGTATGATCAAATGCAATCGAGCGTCCCCTTTGCATAAGCACGGCTCCAAAGGCCTCATTACTTGTGTCTGTCTCCAAGACAAACAACTCATTTGGATCCACTATAGTCAATATAGGTGTGAATGCTATAGCCACCTAAAGCTTTTTAAAGCTTTCTGTTGGGCTTCCCTCTACTGTCTATCAACGAGACTGTGATCTTCACGTATTCCTTTAGGTACTATCGGTAAAACCTTGACATAGCAAGAAAAAGTTGTAGTTCTTTATGATTTTTTGGTATTGGCTACCTGAGAATAACTTGCACTTTCTCAGGTTCCATATGTGTTCCCTCTGCAGATATAATGTGACCTAGATAATGTATCTTTGTCTCCAAGAAATCACATTCTCTTTTCCTTCGCAAATAATTTATGTTTTCTCAATAACTCAAACACTAGACGCAAATGTTCTAAGTGTTCTTTTTGAGATTTACTATAGAATAGTATATCATCTAGAAAAACTACTATGAATTTTCCTAAATATGGATGTAAAATGTTTCCATCGGTGTCATAAAAGATGTTTGTGCATAATTGGTTAGTCCAAATGGCGTAACCAAGAACTCAAAATGCCCAAAATGGGTCCTAAATGTTGTCTTCACGATGTCTTGTAATCTAATTCTACCCTGATGATAACCATATCTCATGTCTATTTGGAAACATGCTTAAACCAAAGAGTTGATCAAACAACTCATCCATACACAACACTGGGTCTTTGTTCCTAATCATTATCTGATTAAGAGCTCTATAATCTACAAACATCTACATAGATCTGTCCTTCTTCTTTACCAAAATAATAGATGATTTTAGAACTAGCGTAATAATGCCTTTCTTCAAGTACTCCCTTAACTATTTATCAACCTTTTGTGCTTCGGAGTGGCTTAATCTATAGGTTTGAATGTGGCACAACATTGATGCCATGGTTTACTTCCCAAGATGGTAGCAAGCCATCCGGTAAATCACCAAGAAATACATCTTGAAAATCCTCTAATAAATTCATTAAAGTATCTACGTAATTTTCTATAAGGGTCTCTTTTGCCTTGGATTTTTTGTTTTAGAATTGCATGGATGCCAAACAAGGTTCTCAAACAGTGGGCCTAGTCTAAGGCCATGTTTTTTAGTGTGTTTTACACAAACAATACTTACATTTTTAAGTACAAAGCACTTTTATTTCTTTTGTTAAAAACAATAGAATTTAAAAGCGGGTAACAAATAAATACCTCTGCCATATGGCGTCTGTGGCTTGCTCTATGTAGCTACATGGAAGAGATGAGAGGGATGGAGGGGACACTACAGTCACCCTGTAGGGTGATGATGCTACCACCATGCACTCCTCACTAGACTAGGACCTGGGCTATACAACCACTGCTTGCCTAGGTACACGTATGCTCTAGCTAAGTGCATGACCTGAAAGTCAAGCAAAGCCTCATAGTCTTGCATGGCTAATGGAACTCCCAAGACTACGATATTCCATATTGTCCTATCATAACCATTGGCAAGCCAGCATTGTATTCATGATCACTCGCAGTCTCGGTCAACCTTAACTTCTCAAACAACGAGTACTTTAAGAAACTATGGCTAGCTCCATTATCTATGAAAATAGTGACTCTGCAACCACCTATGGTGCCATACATGTGCACCATGTCAAGCGGACACACGCTCTAGGCTGCCACATAGTTGGTGTCTAAACAAGCATGACGCTCATCACAATGGCACAATGTCACCTCCCTAAACTCTTCGAAACTAAGAGGAAGCCTCTGCACTATGTACAATTGCTTAGAGGATATACCATCTCTCTTAGGCTCACTACCATTAGTGCTAGCTTTGAACTTTGGGCATTTGGCCTTGGTGTGCCCTACCTCATTGCAAATAATGCAACAAATTTCCGTTCGCACTTCAACGGATGGTCCTCTCCCTCTGCCTCTCACTTCGAAACCCCTTTCTTTTAAATCATGATCCTTTTTCTCTTTTTTTCTAGTCCTACCCGCCCCATCTTGCGTACCACGATGCTTGATGCCATTGTACATTTGTGCATATTTCATCCCCTCAAATGGATCCTTTGGTCCTCGACATCATCATCTAAGGGTACCTCGTCGTGCCCCCCCCCCCCCCCTCAGCGATGTTGATCGCCATAAAATCTGGCTCATCGTTTAGAAGTGGGTCATCAAGGTTAGTAGCCTCTACGTGGGTGCCGGGTCCAATGGCAGGGTCTACGGCCGTGGAGGGGATTGACAGCTCACGTGAAGTGACCCACAAATGTGCTCCAGAGGGAGAAAGGACCTGGCCTTTATGGCCAAATAGTTTGATCGGGGTTAAGCCCCCAATGGATGACAACAAGCTTGAAAAACCTAGAGAGCTAGAGGATGTCAAAAGACCCACTACGACAAGCATAATTTTTTTTGGGGATTTTTTAAAGCAAATAAATGCATGAAAACTCAAAACAATGGAGATTTTCACACACAACAATAAAAAAAATGAGCAAAAAATGCAATAATCAACCCCCCCCCCCCCCCCCCCCTGCGCCTTCCAAGAGTCACAAACTAGCATAGAGATCGACAATGTGTTGAAATGTCCTATGCGGGCATCGACCGTGCAAAAAATTGATGGAACTTGTAGTCGAATATGATGTAGCAGGAATTGATATAGGCGTAGTCGTGCAATAACTTTGCTTCGGTGCGCAAAAAGCTCCTTAATGAGCTTAATTTTCTAAACCTTGAATTTACTTTTGAATTTTTAAGCTCTGTAATAGCTTTAGCTTTCTGTGGTAGCTGAGCAGAGAGAGAAAGTTCACAGATGGCGTGTCATAATAACTAATATCTAATTCTCCTAAATTATTTTCTCATGTTAAACTGATCATTTAATATGGGGAAGTGCCAGGGAAGAAAAAGCTAGGATATCGGTTAAGCTGGCAGACCGGCCACATTAGGGATCCAAAGGGGGGACCATCTGCAAAAGAGCAATGTGCAACAATGGGCTTTAAAGACCGTAAGGTTCAGCCCATTAAGACTTCCAAAATGCAAAGGTTTCAAAAATTTAAAGGTGTGTCCAAAGGTCAAACACTAGGGAAATTGGATGCTTTGTGTGTGTATCAAAAAAGTCTTAACTCCTACAAAGGAGGGGGCGAGCCTTGCAAGTAGGGGATGAGAGAGAAACACACACACACACACACACACACACACACACAAGCTTCCTTTACACAAAGGGAATGAGGGACACATGTCAACTCCCTAGCCTAGATGCCCACAAGGTGCACTCAAATCCTATTGGATGGCCATGGAGGTGGACCAATGAGAATTAGGCTAGAGTAAATCCACTATAATCCATTTAAAAACACTTAATAAAAGAACCATAATAATTAATCTCTATAGAAGACTATTGGACAGTCTTCCAAGGGGTCCAATGAGCATTCAACAGCCCAATGGCTTGCTTGATTCCTATTGGCCACGAGACAAAGGAGTCCAATGAGAGTTTAGTTACATTAATTAATTACCTAAAGCTCTCACAAAAGGGGAAAGGGGGACACATGTCAAAAGGCTATCACTTATGCTACTTAATTTTCATTGGCTAAGCCTGGAGGGGTCCAATGGGAAGCCAACAAGAGGAAATAGCATGAGGGTCGACCAAGAGAGAGAGGGGGTTGAATTTATCAAGGCATTATTCCACACACACTCACACTAGCTCATGTGTGAAGCAAGAAGACTCTCTCTCTCCTTCTCAAGCTTTAATAAAAAGCCTATCACCTACTCCAAGCTTGTGAGAAGGTAGGCCTACACCAACAATCTTGGCTTTGTGATGCAAATCCAACCAAGAGCCAAGCTTCAATGCATGCTCATCTCCTCTACCATGCTAATTACTAAGTTATGTTATGCTAATATGAGTGATTATGTGAGGAGATGTACATCTTTCTCATAAGACTACTCCTTCCTCTCAATCTACTCTCATACCCCGCTAGCTCCCACCATCTTCGAAGGTGTGTGAGGTCTTGGGTCTGAGACTGTGAGGGAATTGATGTTGTTTTTTATAAGTATTTTTGCTTAGTGCTTGAAGCTCCCATCTTCATTGCACTAGCTAGTTATTGAAGGAACGCAAAGAATTGTATTGTAAAATGTCTCTCTTGATGGGGGAAACCTATAATACAAAGCCTTCTGGAGGGGACCGACTCCATATAAATACGGTCCTCAACTGTTTTCAATAGCTTAATTTCTCTCTCTTTTGAAGTATTGTTCTTGCCTATCTAACTAGATGTTATGCTTTTTATTGCTCTCCACCCACGCACTCTTGCTAGGCTCATTAAGAAATGCTCACTATGTTTATGCTATTTTCCGCTACACATAAGTTTCTAGGCCATTAAATGTTTACATTGGTATCAGAGCACAAGGTTTCTCTTTTCTTGCTCAAGAAGGGAGGTCCTCAAGCTAGCTATAAATGGTTGGTATTATTAATTGCAATTGAGTAAGTAGAATAGGATTTTTTCAGCCTTGTAGTGCGCCTACCTTCGTGCAAATAACGGGGCATCACTGTCGAGAGCTATGGTCTTAATAGTGGAGTACTACGGGCTTGCCTATGGCTTAACCACTATTGAGCTATTAGAAGCTTGACATGAGCGGTGTTGTTTTGGTGTTGAACGACCCTCTCTTCTATTCTTGCAATTAATGGTATTCGAGCCACGGGTACAATAGCTTGAGTGCTTTTCTAAAGGGTAAAGAGGAGTAGCAACTAGGGCTTGAAGCGCCAAAGTACACCTATAAAAGTTGTTAGAATGGCTGACAATAGTAAAGAGAGTGAAATTAATGTTGATAGCTTTGATTTTGCTAATGATCAGGCTACTAATGATGTCCCTATGCTTGTTAACTACCTTGTTTCTAGGCTTCAACAAGCCATGGGCAATCCATTCCTCCAAAGTGACATGCAACAGAAGCTTCTTGCTCATGGGATTCTCCAAGATCCTCACCATGACAAGAGAGTACCTAGGAAGCCTCCCTGCGAGACTTCCAAAAGAGGCCTCTCTCCAATTCGGGAAGAAGAAGAGGATCCATATGAAGGCTCAAAACTTTGCTTCTTAATGATGCATCTCCTCTCAAAGAGAACTAAGGAGCCCCCACCAAAGGAACGAGAAAGAAGTGAGTCTCCTGTCACCTCGGTGGAGATGGCTCCACGAAGACGGCGGGCTAAACGCTTTGCATCACCTCCTAAATGGAGAAGACCATCGCACACTTCTCCACACCATAATTCAAAGAGGGATGACAAAAAGCAAGAGAAGAAAAAGGAGAGAAAGAGGTAACCCTCTTCTCCATCTTCTTCATCCTCTCCCTCTTATGAAGAAAGTGATGGTGCGGACAAAGAGAACCAAGGCAAGAAAAAGGCGAAAAGAGGTCACCCTCTTCTCCATCTTCCTCAAATTTTTCACCTTCAGAAGAAAGCGATGGTGCAACTTTTGAACCATCAAAAGAAGAGGCCATAGGAAATCCTATGCCACGTGGACGAGGTCGTCCAAGCTCAAGAAGTTTCAAAGAGGGAGAAAAGAGCATCTCTTTTCTTACCTACAATGGCACCTTTGGTGCTACGGACAAAGTCTTGGCCTTTATCCAACAATTCAATGCGGCGTTTGGAGATGAGGGCTTCACGGAGTCCTCTAAGCTACACCATGTAGCTATGCACTTTCAAAAGTCCACCAGGCAATGGTAGTCTAGCCTACGGGACAACCGTGAAGCTCCACGAACATGGAAAGCTTAAGAGCTTCCATTATGAAGCAATTTTTGGCCATCGATGCCAAAGACAAAGTACTCACCGAATGACAAAGCTTGAAGCTCTCTCCTACGAATCCATTCACAAATATGTAGACAAGTTTTGGGACTTACATCTCAAAGCTTGGTTCCCAAAACTTGTCTACACATTTGTGAATGATTTCGAGTTGGAGAGAGCTTCAAGCTTTGTCCCATTCGGTGAGTACTTTGTCTTTGCATCGATGGCCAAAAATTGCTTCATAATGGAAGCTCTTAAGCTTCCCATGTTTCGTGGAGCTTCACGGTTGTCCCGTAAGCTAGACTACCAAAGCTGAGGACTTTTGAAAGTGCATAGCTACATGGTGTAGCTTAGAGGACTCCGTGAAGCCCTCACTCCAAACGCCGCATTGAATTGTTTGGATAAAGGCCAAGACTTTGTCCGTAGCACCAAAGGTGCCATTGTAGGTAAGAAAAGAGATGCTCTTTTCTCCCTCTTTGAACTTCTTGAGCTTGGACGACCTCGTCCACGTGGCATAGGATTTCCTATGGCCTCTTCTTTTTGATGGTTCAAAAGTTGCACCATCGCTTTCTTCTGAGGTGAAAAATTTGAGAAGATGGAGAAGAGGGTGACCTCTTTCTCGCCCTTTTCTTGCCTTGGTTCTCTTTGTCCGCACCATCACTTTTCTTCATAAAGGAGAGGATGAAGAAGATGGAGAAGAGGGTTACCTCTTTCTCTCCTTTTTTCTTCTCTTTTCTTTTTGTCATCCTTCTTTGAATTATGGTGTGGAGAAGTGTGCGATGGTCTTCTCCATTTAGGAGGTGATGCAAAGCGTTTAGCCCGCCGTCTTCGTGGAGCCATCTCCACCGAGGTGACAGGAGACTCACTTCTTTCTCGTTCCTTTGGTGGGGGCTCCTTAGTTTCTCCTTTGAGAAGGAGATGCATCATTAAGAAGCAAAGTTTTTGAGCCCTTCATATGGATCCTCTTCTTCTTCCCGAATTGGAGAGAGGCCTCTTTTGGAGTCTCGCAGGAGGCTTCCTAGGTACTCTCTTGTCATGGTGAGGATCTTGGAGAATCCCATGAGCAAGAAGCTTCTGTTGCATGTCACTTTGGAGGAATGGATTGCCCATGGCTTGTTGAAGCCTAGAAACAAGGTAGTTTAACAAGCATAGGGACATCATTAGTAGCCCTGATCATTAGCAAATCAAAGCTATCAACATTATTTTCACTCTCTTTACTATTGTCAGCCATTCTAAAACTTTTATAGGTGTACTTTGGCGCATCAAGCCTAGTTGCTACTCCTCTTTACCCCTTTAGAAAAGCACTCAAGCTATTGTACCCGTGGCTCGAATACCATTAATTGCAAGGAATAGAAGAGAGGGGTCGTTCACACCAAAACAACACCGGCTCATGTCAAGCTTCTAATAGCTCAATAGTGGTTAAGCCATAGGCAAGCCCCGTAGTACTCCACTATTAAGACCATAGCTCTCGACAGTGATGCCCCGTTATTTGCACGAAGGTAGGCGCACTACAAGGCTGAAAAATCCTATTCTACTTACTCAATTGCAATTAATAATACCAACCATTTATAGCTAGCTTGAGGACCTCCCTTCTTGAGCAAGAAAAGAGAAACCTTGTGCTCTGATACCAATGTAAACATTTAATGGCCTAGAAACTTATGTGTAGCGGAAATAGCATAAACATAGTGAGCATTTCTTAATGAGCCTAGCAAGAGTGCGTGGGTGGAGAGCAATAAAAAGCATAACATCTAGTTAGATAGGCAAGAACAATACTTCAAAAGAGAGAGAAATTAAGCTATTGAAAACAGTTGAGGACCGTATTTATATGGAGTCGGTCCCCCCCAGAAGGCTTTGTATTATAGGTTTCCCCCATCAAGAGAGACATTTTACAATACAATTCTTTGCGTTCCTTCAATAACTAGCTAGTGCAATGAAGATGGGAGCTTCAAGCACTAAGCAAAATACTTATAAAACACAACATCAATCCCTCACAGTCTCAGACCCAAGACTCACACACCTTCGAAGATGGTGGGAGCTAGCGGGTATGAGAGTAATTGAGAGGAAGAGTAGTCTTATGAGAAAGATGTACATCTCCTCACATAATCACTCATATTAGCATAACATAACTTAGTAATTAGCATGGTTGAGCATGCATTGAAGCTTGCTCTTGGTTGGATTTGCATCACAAAGCCAAGATTGTTGGTGTAGGCCCTACCTTCTCACAAGCTTGGAGTAGGTGATAGGCTTTTTATTAAAGCTTGAGAAGGAGAGAGAGAGTCTTCTTGCTTCACACATGAGCTAGTGTGAGTGTGTGTGGAATAATGCCTTGATAAATTCAACCCCCTCTCTCTCTTGGTCGACCCTTCATGCTATTTCCTCTTGTTGGCTTCCCATTGGACCCCTCCAGGCTTAGCCAATGAAAATTAAGTAGCATAAGTGATAGCCTTTTGACATGTGTCCCCCTTTCCCCTTTTGTGAGAGCTTTAGGTAATTAATTAATGTAACTAAACTCTCATTGGACTCCTTTGTCTCGTGGCCAATAGGAATCAAGCAAGCCATTGGGCTGTTGAATGCTCATTGGACCCCTTGGAAGACTGTCCAATAGTCTTCTATAGAGATTAATTATTATTGGTTCTTTTATTAAGTGTTTTTAAATGGATTATAGTGGATTTACTCTAGCCTAATTCTCATTGGTCCACCTCCATGGCCATCCAATAGGATTTGAGTGCACCTTGTGGGCATCTAGGCTAGGGAGTTGACATGTGTCCCTCATTCCCTTTGTGTAAAGGAAGCTTGTGTGTGTGTGTGTGTGTGTGTGTGTGTGTGTTTCTCTCTCATCCCCTACTTGCAAGGCTCGCCCCCTCCTTTGTAGGAGTTAAGACTTTTTTGATACACACACAAAGCATCCAATTTCCCTAGTGTTTGACCTTTGGACACAACCTTTAAATTTTTGAAACCTTTGCATTTTGGAAGTCTTAATGGGCTGAACCTTACGGTCTTTAAAGCCCATTGTTGCACATTGCTCTTTTGCAGATGGTCCCCCCTTTGGATCCCTAATGTGGCCGGTCTGCCAGCTTAACCGATATCCTAGCTTTTTCTCCCCTGGCACTTCCCCATATTAAATGATCAGTTTAACATGAGAAAATAATTTAGGAGAATTAGATATTAGTTATTATGACACGCCATCTGTGAACTTTCTCTCTCTGCTCAGCTACCACAGAAAGCTAAAGCTATTACAGAGCTTAAAAATTCAAAAGTAAATTCAAGGTTTAGAAAATTAAGCTCATTAAGGAGCTTTTTGCGCACCGAAGCAAAGTTATTGCACGACTACGCCTATATCAATTCCTGCTACATCATATTCGACTACAAGTTCCATCAATTTTTTGCACGGTCGATGCCCGCATAGGACATTTCAACACATTGTCGATCTCTATGCTAGTTTGTGACTCTTGGAAGGCGCAGGGGGGGGGGGGGGGGGGTTGATTATTGCATTTTTTGCTCATTTTTTTTATTGTTGTGTGTGAAAATCTCCATTGTTTTGAGTTTTCATGCATTTATTTGCTTTAAAAAATCCCCCAAAAAAAATTATGCTTGTCGTAGTGGGTCTTTTGACATCCTCTAGCTCTCTAGGTTTTTCAAGCTTGTTGTCATCCATTGGGGGCTTAACCCCGATCAAACTATTTGGCCATAAAGGCCAGGTCCTTTCTCCCTCTGGAGCACATTTGTGGGTCACTTCACGTGAGCTGTCAATCCCCTCCACGGCCGTAGACCCTGCCATTGGACCCGGCACCCACGTAGAGGCTACTAACCTTGATGACCCACTTCTAAACGATGAGCCAGATTTTATGGCGATCAACATCGCTGAGGGGGGGGGGGGGGGCACGACGAGGTACCCTTAGATGATGATGTCGAGGACCAAAGGATCCATTTGAGGGGATGAAATATGCACAAATGTACAATGGCATCAAGCATCGTGGTACGCAAGATGGGGCGGGTAGGACTAGAAAAAAAGAGAAAAAGGATCATGATTTAAAAGAAAGGGGTTTCGAAGTGAGAGGCAGAGGGAGAGGACCATCCGTTGAAGTGCGAACGGAAATTTGTTGCATTATTTGCAATGAGGTAGGGCACACCAAGGCCAAATGCCCAAAGTTCAAAGCTAGCACTAATGGTAGTGAGCCTAAGAGAGATGGTATATCCTCTAAGCAATTGTACATAGTGCAGAGGCTTCCTCTTAGTTTCGAAGAGTTTAGGGAGGTGACATTGTGCCATTGTGATGAGCGTCATGCTTGTTTAGACACCAACTATGTGGCAGCCTAGCGTGTGTCCGCTTGACATGGTGCACATGTATGGCACCATAGGTGGTTGCAGAGTCACTATTTTCATAGATAATGGAGCTAGCCATAGTTTCTTAAAGTACTCGTTGTTTGAGAAGTTAAGGTTGACCGAGACTGCGAGTGATCATGAATACAATGCTGGCTTGCCAATGGTTATGATAGGACAATATGGAATATCGTAGTCTTGGGAGTTCCATTAGCCATGCAAGACTATGAGGCTTTGCTTGACTTTCAGGTCATGCACTTAGCTAGAGCATACGTGTACCTAGGCAAGCAGTGGTTGTATAGCCCAGGTCCTAGTCTAGTGAGGAGTGCATGGTGGTAGCATCATCACCCTACAGGGTGACTGTAGTGTCCCCTCCATCCCTCTCATCTCTTCCATGTAGCTACATAGAGCAAGCCACAGACGCCATATGGCAGAGGTATTTATTTGTTACCCGCTTTTAAATTCTATTGTTTTTAACAAAAGAAATAAAAGTGCTTTGTACTTAAAAATGTAAGTATTGTTTGTGTAAAACACACTAAAAAACATGGCCTTAGACTAGGCCCACTGTTTGAGAACCTTGTTTGGCATCCATGCAATTCTAAAACAAAAAAATCCAAGGCAAAAGAGACCCTTATAGAAAATTACGTAGATACTTTAATGAATTTATTAGAGGATTTTCAAGATGTATTTCTTGGTGATTTACCGGATGGCTTGCTACCATCTTGGGAAGTAAACCATGGCATCAATGTTGTGCCACATTCAAACCTATAGATTAAGCCACTCCGAAGCACAAAAGGTTGATAAATAGTTAAGGGAGTACTTGAAGAAAGGCATTATTACGCTAGTTCTAAAATCATCTATTATTTTGGTAAAGAAGAAGGACAGATCTATGTAGATGTTTGTAGATTATAGAGCTCTTAATCAGATAATGATTAGGAACAAAGACCCAGTGTTGTGTATGGATGAGTTGTTTGATCAACTCTTTGGTTTAAGCATGTTTCCAAATAGACATGAGATATGGTTATCATCAGGGTAGAATTAGATTACAAGACATCGTGAAGACAACATTTAGGACCCATTTTGGGCATTTTGAGTTCTTGGTTACGCCATTTGGACTAACCAATTATGCACAAACATCTTTTATGACACCGATGGAAACATTTTACATCCATATTTAGGAAAATTCATAGTAGTTTTTCTAGATGATATACTATTCTATAGTAAATCTCAAAAAGAACACTTAGAACATTTGCGTCTAGTGTTTGAGTTATTGAGAAAACATAAATTATTTGCGAAGGAAAGAGAATGTGATTTCTTGGAGACAAAGATACATTATCTAGGTCACATTATATCTGCAGAGGGAACACATATGGAACCTGAGAAAGTGCAAGTTATTCTCAGGTAGCCAATACCAAAAAATCATAAAGAACTACAACTTTTTCTTGCTATGTCAAGGTTTTACCGATAGTACCTAAAGGAATACGTGAAGATCACAGTCTCGTTGATAGACAGTAGAGGGAAGCCCAACAGAAAGCTTTAAAAAGCTTTAGGTGGCTATAGCATTCACACCTATATTGACTATAGTGGATCCAAATGAGTTGTTTGTCTTGGAGACAGACACAAGTAATGAGGCCTTTGGAGCCGTGCTTATGCAAAGGGGACGCTCGATTGCATTTGATCATACCAAATGTAACTACTTGGCCTATGAGCGAGAGTTAGCGGCAATTATACATGCATTAAAAAAGAGGAAACAATATTTATATGGTGCCACTTTTGAGGTACAGATGGACCATGAAAGTTTGAAATGGCTTTCAAGTCAATATGAATTGAAGAGTAGAAAAACTCAGTGGAAAGAGATCCTACAAGAGTTTGATCTTCAAATACATTACCAGAGAGGTAAGTATAATGTTGTGGCAAATGCACTTAGTTGCATGCTATAAATTAAAAGTTAAGCTTAACATTCTACAAGAACAAGTTCTAACAGTCAATATGTGGCTTATGTGAGCATGATCCATCCTTTATTGATGTTTGGCAAGTTGTGCATGATCACACTGCTTTATAGACATGACCACCTCCCTTATCAGCATGTAGTGCTAGCCGAGAGAGACAAGTTGTAGGTGCAATGAGTAGGAAAGTTAGAGTTAGAACATAGAGACTAATCAAGATTTTTAGGTATAGTTTGGGACCAGAGAGCTTTGACATAGACCCTTCATCACCTTTGACAGCTATGGCTTCAAAAGGAGGTGATAAACTTCGTCAAGGGGAGAAGTATGCTAACTACTCCATTGACGACAAGTGAGCGACAGGTACTCTACAAGGGTAGAGTGTGCATACTAACTATTGGTGACTTTCAGGCCCGCATTCTTAAAGAAAGTCGTGTAGTCCAGGTGTGGATTATCCCGAGATTCACAAGACCTATGCACTAGTTAAAAGACAATTCTATTGGCTTAGATTTTTAAAGGACGTCCAAACTTATGTGCTAAAATGCAATAAGTGTGAGGGCAATAAAAATGAATGTCTCAAGGTTTGGGGGGGGGGGGGGGGGGGGGGGGGGTGTTACTCCAGCCTTTGGAGATTCCTCAAGGAAAATGGTAAAGCATTTCCATGGATTTCATTACTGGCTACCCAAGAGTGGTTGAGGGAATCACTCATTGTGAGTGGTCATGGATAGGTTAACCAAAATGACTAAGTTTATTGCCACAAAGAAAATGATTAAAATGCTAGAGTTGGAAAAACTCTTTATTGAACATCTCTACAAACTATATAGCATGCTTACGGATATAGTGTCATATAGAGATAGGAAGCTCAATAGTCATTTTTGGAGAGAAGTCTTCAAAAATCTTGATACTACTCTGAGTACACCAAATTATCCGCAATTTGATGGTCAAACCAAAAGGGTTAACCAAATCCTAGAGGACATGTTGCATTCTTATGTAAGTAAGAAGCAATCAAACTGGGAAGAATATGTACCCATTTTGGAATATGCTGTGACAATAGTTCCAAACATTCAACAATTGATTTACACCATTCATGTTGATGTATGGTTTCTAGCCAAGATCTCGTATGGTTGTAGACATAGAGAAGAAGAAGATTCTGTCTATCAAGGATTTCCTTGAAGATATGAATGATATATTGAAAGCAACAACAAAAAGCATTCGTAGTACACAAGATTGTGCTAAAACATATGTTGATAAAGGACAAAAAAAAGTTACTTTGTAGAAGCTAACTTTGTATCCCTAAAGGTTCTTGTAAAGTCAAAAACCATGAAACAGGAAAGTGTGACAAACTTTCTCCTAAATTGTGGGCCCTGCAAAGTTATTAAAAAGATTGGGGATGTAGCATACGAACTTGAGTTATCAGAGAGTTCTCAAGTTCACCTTGTCTTCCACGTAAGTAAACTAAAGAAATCAGTTCATGGGTTGGAGAACACGGTTTCTCCATAGATTTTGGTTGACTTGATAGAGCCACCAAAAATATCACATGAACCAAAAAGGATTCTAGGGTATAGACATAGACAAAGCTGTCATAAGGTGTATCAAGAGGTACTAGTTAAGTGGACATCCTTAGACGAGAAAGCGGAAACTTGCGAATGTCGTAGTGCGATTGCCAAGAGATTTTCCCATGTTACTTTTGAGGATGAAGACTCTTTATGGGGGGTAGATAAATGTCACATAGCCTATAATTGTCTGACAATGTCGACCTTCCGGCCATAGAGCCGAGAAGGTGGAGTTCAAGGGGAGACTGCTCGTTGACTGTAGTGATCGGGCAGTTGGACCATTGTGGATAGCAAGCCACACATCTATATATGGTCTGGGAATGAGAGGTAAACCTCATTCTCTCATAGGCTGGGTGGTGAGCTTAGTGAACTAACCCTCTAGTGGTGACATCATTACACGGATGTAACAGATTGTGGGAAGGGAAGGAGTAGCCACCAGGAAAACCCCTCTCAGTATCCCTTATGTCGCTATGTTATAAATATAGATTGTGAATGTTTACAACAACTTGTCCTAAAGTTTATGTAAAATAAATCAATCGAATAAGAGCCGGCCCCCTATACATTTAAAATCTTAATGGACGTTTAAATTGTGAATGATTACGACAACTTGTCCCAAAGTCCATGTAAAATAGATCAATCAAATGAGAGCTGATCCGTGCATCTAATATTTTAGTGGTATTTAGCTCATAAATTGATGTAAAGAAATCATGTTATTACCCAGAAGAAAAATTTACCTTTTTGAATAAAAGCATAGAGAGCTTCATCTCCTAAAAGTAAAGTCTTTCCACCTAAAAATATGGATATTCTCAAGCATGATTTCTCATTAGTTATTCCTCCACAATTTCCTAAAATACAAGAAAAATTGGATATATTAGTTGCATCACTACATTTAAGGAGGTTGTCTCCTAGTAGGTTTAGGGTTGATGAATTGCATTCATACTACTAGCATGCTAAATACAATGCTACTTGCTCAATGGAAATTGGCTAGAAAGTAGACACAAAAAAGACTTGATTACTTGGTGAAAATGAGCACAAAAGAGGTGCCTAAATAGCACAAAGGAGGTAGCATCTGCTTACCTCATGCATGATAACTTGGAACAACTTATTCTAAGAGCCAAAGTCAAATTTTCATTTTTAGGGGGTTTTATTCATACCTGCATGACTCCCAATAGTGATTGTATGGGCTAAAAATGCTCCACATGGGGTGGCCTATGACCAAGGTCTCTTTTGGCAATGTTGCACATGCCATATGCCACTATGGATGCTTAGTAGACTAGGGACATACTCCATGGTGAGCTCTAGGACAAAGCTCATGAACCTTACAACCCTCCCCTTGGGATTTGGATTAAACTAATATACTAAAGATACAACTCAATATCCACACAAGATGATAGTATCCACATAGGGTGACAAACAATATCCACAAAGGATGACAAAACCTCCCCTTAAATTGGAGAAGGTACTTATTGAGAATTCATCTCCATCTTCATCCTCTTCCTCTGCTACATGTGCTACTTGATTCTCTGCCGCTTCCTCTGTTAATTCAGACTCGATTCTTGGAGGCAAATCAGGTGCAATGGTGTTGGATGAAAATTTGACTTGAAGTCATCCAAATTCAAAAGCCAAGTCTCTGTGCTCCTTCATCAAGTGCCAAGGGACACCAGAAGATGGAGGTTTATGTACTTGCTTAGGATCCCACAGCTTTGTTCTTATTTGGATCTAAGATTCCACGTATTTTCTATAATATTCCCTCCGTGTGAGAGACATTCTGGTGCCCTTTGTAGGTTCTTCATTCAAACCTACACTTGAAGAAACCATAGCATCTTTGGAGGTGGTCTTATCCAAAGAGACTCTCTTAAACAGTGCCTAGATAGTGTCTAACCCTTTTACAAGTGCACAATTATCCCTTAGGTGATAATCAAAATGTGTATTGCAATATGTCGTGTAGGATCAGTACCTTTTAATACAAAGTGAGTGAGAGAGAGAGAGAGAGAGAGAGAGAGAGAGAGAGAGAGAGAGGAAGGTGGAGAATGCTCCTTTTACTTCCTACGTGAATTACCTCTTCACTTGAGGGTGAAGTTACCCTTCACTAGAGTAATGAAAAACACCATCACTTCTTTGCAGTGGAGGTCTCCCTTCAATTGCTCCCTTTGAATCCCTAAAACTTTTGGCGACTACCTATTGCCTGTGGGCACTCCCCCTTAATAGAAGGAAATGCTACCTTGTGACAGTGGCCTCTTAAGTATTGGGAATCGGGTGCCTTTGTAGCATGGCTGAGCTCTTAAGCTCATAGGCGCTTGGTGCCAAATTGCTGCGTGAGAAGGGGGGCCCTACTGGGGTGGACCAATAAAGGGCCTTATAGAGTAAACTGATAGAGATTGGCCTCGCATCCAAAAGAGGGCTTTGTATTGCATGCAAGAATTGTCCTTAATGGACCCAAACAAGATATTCAGCCCAAGTTGAGTTTCGTCCACATGTTCTCATATCTAAAATTGCAGTTGAGCTTATGACCTCCTCCATACCCCCAAAAATAGCTAAGCGGGCTAGCCACTTGGCCACGTGCCCTTTTGTGTTCCTCCCTTCAACCTTTTTGGTTGTTAACCCTGCAAAACCTAAGAGCCTCATAGCAATCAACTTGTGAACTTCCACCTGTTGAGAATGAATCTTAAGCACACCCAAAGGCATCATGCTTGGGCTCAATGGAGAGGTCTTTCTGATTAGTTTTGAAAGCAATACTCAATGAAGAGCACTCACATACACATCCAAAGTTTTGGTGGCTCCAAAAAAGGGCACGAAGCTTGTGGATAACATCAGTGAAAATGTTGCTACAAACGGATGCGCGATGGCCCTGCAAAATACTCATAATAACATAATACATACCATAAAATGATAAATCGGTATACCTAAATCGTCGCACATGCACATAATCAACGACGTACGCAAACAAAGAGAGACAGCGAGCGAGAGAGAGGAATGAACATGCGCAGGGGCACCTCCTAGAGAGGAGTGCTATGCTTGGCATGGTGAGAGAGAAGAGAGGAGGGGAGAGAAGAAACACACAAGCACTGGGTACAATCTCCCCCCGTGCAAGAGTGAGCATTTCCCTCTTGCATGTATTTCATTTAAAGATTCTTCATTGCTCAAAATTGAATACACATTGGCCGGTCGGACTTAAATGGCCTTAGCTCATAAAGAGCATTTAAATAATAAAATGTACATAAAAATTGATTCCTTTTTGCATAACCCTTAGCCTTTTCCACCTGTCACCTGCACTAGATAATAAAATATCAATTCCATTACAGACCTCTCCGTTGGAAAGCAATTGTCCTCAGTTGCAAAGATAAGAAATCTGCAAACGATACTTGCCAAAAATAGTGATTAGAAATATTTGTCATAAATATCACATAGAAAAAAAATAAAAGTAACAACATTGATTATGCTTGCCGTCATCCACATACTACCTATTCTAGTGTCCCATACCACTAGAATAAGCAGTATATGTCATATCCTGATGAATCAGGATATCATTGGTCACACTCATCATTTAATAAGTCAATTCTCATCCATCTCAAGTCCAATTCCATAAACATTGTCGCGACAGGAAAATGTCATATACCAAATCTAAATATTTGTCCATTTCAAATCCAAATCCAAATCTAAATATTTGTCCATTTCAAATCCAAATCCAAATCCAAATATCCTTCATTTTGTATACCCGGGTAACAAAAGCATGCTAAGGACAGTGGTGGCCAGCCACTGCAGCATGATTTCGTGATTGGCGTTGCCTAAATCGGCGAATCTACACCAATAAGATGTGCTGCCTAAATCGACGAATCTGCACCAATGCTACCTAAATCGGCGGATCTGTATTTAGTTTTGTGTAAAATAATGAATCTGTAATTTGTCGGTGTGTTGCCTAAATTAGCGGATCTGCACGGACAACTGGTGTTGCCTAAATCGAGGGATCTACACCAGGATGAGCATTTTCACACTGCCTAAATCGGTGAATCTGTGTGCTTGTGACCAATGGACTAGACGAGACATAAAAATTACCAAACATTTACCTAATATGTTTCAGTAGCCAAAATACAGTCACATTGGTGTTCACTATCCCAGAGCACGAAAGCACCTAGGCTCATTTGAGTAGTTACAAAGCTTAATGACAAATTATATCATCTCAATGAAATTTTCTTTCGATACAATTGGAAGCCATGACCTTAGTAGTGTTTGAGTATTCAACTTAGAAGAGGATGCAAAAAAATGAATTATGAAAAGAGGAGTGACGTATTTGATGTACGTACCTGGAGGATATTCCAAAATGTATGTACCTATGTATGCGTGTCGAGAGAGTTGTGTTGTCTCTTTGAATGGTATTAGTGGACACATCTAGGACTGACTGCCTCACATTATGGTCTGCATAGGTTTTTGTGAATCCTTAGACAATAAACAAGTTAGAAAAATGAAAATAAATAAATAAATAAAGATCATTATCAAAATCATTTGGTTAAGTTCAATCAAGACAGATACTTGTTTTTTCTTAAAATTGTGGTAAATGTAATAAAGATAGTGGTGTTGACCAATGGTACTGTAATTAACAATTAGTAAAATATAACAATGAGCCATTTGAAGAGGACAAAATCAAGAAAATTTTCACAATTTTATAAGTGCAACAAATTTTAAGCCCTACTCATGAGTTCATGAAATTTTAGAACCTAATTGATGAAATAAATAACCAAAAAAACCATGTAGTGTCATCATCATACAAGTTGCAAAAAGTGGTCACAACCCAAGCTTACAGTAGAGGTGTTGTATAATAGAAATGCTTGGATATTTGGTCAAAAAAAAATCTAATCTTTACTGATATGAATGATCAGGTTGCTAGATTGAGGAATAGATTCTTCACCATGATGATATAGAAGTGCAAAAAAAAGAGAAAAAAAAAGTCACAGTGAGATTGTGATGTGCGTGTAGAAGAATAGCAATCAAAACTAGTGATTCACGACAAGACTGATAAGATATTTAGACATCAGTCATATTTTGATAAAGGTAGTTACACTAATCAAGTCAACCAGATTGAAGAAATCATCGACAAGGTATGGACTTTTTCCCAAACAGTCATCATACAAATCTAAAACTAAGTTTAAACTTGATTAAACTTTCTTCAGCTACCATCATATATGTGAGCTACTTTGAAGTGAGAACATGAGGAATTTCCATAGTTGAAGCCAAATAGAGGCGATAACACCGATCCAAGAAAACAATAATTTCTTCATCTGGAAATACATGAACAGTTGAACAGGGTGCAGAGCGAGGAAAGGGGGTGTCTCGTGCTCACCCTTGATAAAATTGTGCATGTGTACTTGCTGTGCACAACCACGTTGATGCACAGCTACTGCTTGCTCTTTGTATGCTCTAAGATCTATGCCTCCAAGCAAAAACCTATGGCCACCTTTATTGATGCCGCCTTGAGCGGCACCCACATGTCCTCCATGGTTTATTTGAGAGTTTCCAACACCTAACGTCATGTTTTCCACTTGAGAGCAAATGTCACTACTCACATTGTGATACTCATTTTGTTCGATACTTTGGTATGGTATATTGTACTAGAGATATTAAGAAAAAGAAAATTGAATCAAAGTAGAACCAAGAATTTGCAAGCATGAAATTAGCGAGCTTTTATTTGTGTGTGTGGGTATGGATGTGGGCGCCATCATGAGCAACGAAGGAGAGGAGATGCTGGTCTTTGCATGGATGTCCAAAATGTGCGGTTGTGATTGTGTCGGTGCCACTAAAGATGCATCGTTTGGGCAACTATAGAGTGGACAATAGTGTGGGTTGTCTGTGTGTTCAAGGTTGAGGAGGGAGCTTGTAGGCCGCTTGTGGGTGGGCTCAAACTGGCTCATGCAAGAGGCGAGGTAACGGTGACATCATCAAGTGTTGACGTAGGCATCATGTTGTGGGACTTGGCCACCTGAGGTGCATAAATAACCCATCTCATTCCATGTGCCTCACCTCACAATGTGGTTGCTTGTGTCGGCCGTTCCTTCATAGGCTCGTCCCAAGTCTTCAAACCAGGGCCTTCTCAGCTGGTGGTGCCATCTTATTTTGGGCATGGAACACGATACATCCAGAGCTTAAAAGTTCTCATATCAAACCAACCAGACCCGTGGCTTGCACATCTGATGGGGCATATCTTCATATCTTCTTGGTGGAGGTATTAAGGTATGCAAAGTAGAGTGCTCAAGCAAGAGGAAAGGAGTCTGTAGCAAGTTGCCCTAAAAATTGAACTCTAGAAATCTTTTTCAAAGGGGATTGGGTCTAGGGTAGTAATAGAGAGCTTGGAAGAAGTTTCAACCAATTTGGGCACCGTTTGAGTTGCATGACCACTAAGATTGCATTTGAAACTGCCAGATACAAAAACTATGGGGGATTGGGGCCAGATTGACAAAAAATTGAAATAACCTCATTCAGGGATCATTAAGGACATACTTGACCAGTGGGGACAAGAAAAAGGGCAAAATTGTCCTTTTTGGCTCAATATATAATAAGCACGCTTATTATCTCCTACTAGCCAAAGAGATCAAATTTTTGGTCCAGACAATTTGTAGACACCTTAAGCAAGTAGCCTAGCAAGTTGGAAGTCATTTGGACAATGTTTGCTATCTGAAGTTGAGTTTTCTAGAATTGAAGGTTGCAGATTGACATTGTGGTTGTTTTGACATGACTAAAGCAAAAAACTGCATCAAGATTTCTTCTACAATTTTGCTAATCAATCGGCTAGCTTATATGTTCTTGATTTCAAAGGGGAATCTAGAATAGCTTGAGAAATTGCCAGATTGAAGTTATGATACCTGAAACGGGTTGGTATTGGTACTCAAGGACAAGTATTCATTTTCATTGCGAAGTTCAAGTCTTTATGTACCGAAGGTCAAACCAATTTGTCATGAATCAAGGCTATAAAAGAGAGACTGAGAGTAGAGTATCTACAGAAGAAAGCGCAAATCAAGGGAAGCCTTTAGAGACTATAGTGGAGAATCTCCAGACACTTACTCCGACTCAAGTTTCGAGATGTCTTCATTCTCAACACAATAAGGGATTGGAACCTCTCTCAGGTTCAATCACATTTTGACCTTCTATAAGACTAAAAAGCATGGGGCTCATATTTACTTGGATCCTAACGAGGAGTATGTGGTAAGGGTAGATGACCATACATTTGAGTTTGAAGAGGGGGTGAGGGCTAATAAGCAAGATACCTTCTATATGGACCAAAACGGAGTGCAATACCTCAAAATACAAAATCTTGGCACTGTAAACCGATGGGAATTAGAAGTTGATACTTTGATTCCAAACTTGGCCATAAAGCAGGGACCACCAGTATTGGAGTTAGAAGGGTACTGCTTGATAGATACCAAAAACCATATGAAGCATATACCTACCAAAAACCCACAACTTGGAGTTTATTGATGGGAGGATAATAATGTTACAGATTTGATTTGAACAACTCATGCGAAACCAGGGTAGCTGACATCCTTGAAAATCATGTATATTTTCAAGATAAGGGAAAAAGGCTTAGCATACCTTCTTGCCCATCTTTTTAGGGATTGTTATAACAACAAATTTGTTTATGACTCCAAAGGAGATTGAACAAACAAAGTACCACGGATACTCAATTTGAGAAATCCTCATGGATATTGGGCCTGAAACATAACAAAATTTGGGGCTAAACAAAAAATCATTCGATAGCATGGTCAATCAATGGGGAAGTACGTCCCAAAGAAGCCACCTCAATGATGAAAATTGGGATAGAGATGCAGAAACCACCATCAATTGGAGGAGTACGGGTGACACCAGGAAAAGAAGAGGTCCACATGAGTCACTCCGACTAAGAAACTAGTTTGAAGGTTTAGTGGGAGAAACATCCACCAGGAGAGTGGGCGCGGAACATCACCATAGAGTCACACCAGCAAATTTTCAAAAATGGTCAAAAAATATAGCAGATTAGGGAATCCGTACGACCATTTTAGCAAGCTTTAGGTAGGTTTCAAGAGCTGAGCACATAGCAAACTTCCATACTAGTTTGAAGGGTTTGGGATGACCTTAGAAGAAAAATCTTTAACTTGGTTTCAAACCATACCACCTGGTTCTATTACTGATCTACCAACATTGGCTATGATATTTGTTTATGTTTGCTCAAAATGGGAATCAAACAGCATTGTAGCACAAATCTACAACTCCAAACATAAACACAGAGAAACGGTAAGAGATTGTGTGAGTTGAGGCTATACATTGACAGATGCCCAAAGTTGGAAATTCCAAGAGAGGAGAGACTTGAATCATTGTTCCTCAAAGGGTTACTCAACAAAGATTTGCATGCCATTATGTATAGCAAGAAACATACGACTTGGGAAGCATGGAGTCTGGATGAGATCAACTCGAGGGATAACTGCGAAATCTTCAATGAGGAAAGCACTGTTAATGATACTGAGACCACATCAACGGTACCAGCATAGGTAGGACCAACTATGGTAGCTCCTGTCAATGGTATAGAAGACATGAGTAAACGCATGAATGAGATGATGAATAAATAACATACAAAGGATGCCGATGCGAGGGCCGAGACAGGGTCCCCCACAAGGGCAACCTACGGGATAAGCCAAGTCATAAAAATGGTGTGCCATTGAGGAAAAATGGACAAATCATGAAACAAAAAAGTACTATTACAAGCCTAAATATGACAAAAATATCCAGTACATACCGATGAGACAACAAGGGCAACCAATGTATAGGTATCCGCCTAACATGGGACCAATTCAAAAATCACCCATGGCTATGGAAAGACCACAATCGGTATTATGTCAGCAATCACCACTGCCAGGAAACAGTGATGTGATGATCAAGTACATGCTACTTGAAGGGCCAGTGGAGGAGTAGGAACTAGTCCACTTATGCCATATAATGAAGCAGGTTCAACAATTGTGGGAATAGAGTACGAGTGGTACACTTAGTCAACTTCTGCCAAGGTAGAATAAGTTTATCAAACACCTCTCCTACTACAGTACCAATTTACTTTATTGCAAACCGCGGAGGCCACCCATGATGAAGCCAATGCTTAAGCCAAGAGCGGGGAATTTCCATAACTAAAGCTTGGACAACCATTCCAAAAATGATTGTCCAAAGCCAGATAAGAATACTAAACCAATTGAGGCTTATTGCATGCAATGTGTTCAAAAGGGTGGACATTTTCCAGATGACTATCCTAGAAATTCGGTTAACAAAGGGAAGGCAGCCATAAACGTAGTTCTAATCATGCCAAGTAGCTTCTCAGAAGGCAAACCTATTGTTTCAATTTGAGTAGTGTGGGGAAGGATGTGCAGGATGCAAGAGAGGGAAGGAGAGAAGGGGGAGAAGAAGGAAGAACACACAGGCTTGGTGGACCTTGGAGAAGTGAACCTTCTCCCTCCTTATTCTTACATTATAACCAAAGAATAACAATGGCGGGTGCCCGGCCAAACCGGCCACGGGCCACGGGCCACTGGCATGAAACCTAACAATCTCCCACTTGAAGGCCAACGTGGCCCAAGTGGCTAAAGAATGTAGGGGCTATTATGTACAACTGTACAAAATGTGAAGCATGACCATAGCTTCACCCTACATCCATCATCTCTATAGGTAATAAAAGCATGGCCTAACCCAAGGAATCTACATGAGCTAAGAAGCTTTATTGGTCTGTGTGTATACGATAGACGCTTCATAGCCAACGCTTCATAGCCAAATTCTCCCAAATAGGAGGACCATTACATGACTTAACAAAGAAGAACATTAAGTACTTATGGATTGCAAAAGAGCAAAATGCTTTTGACAAGCTCAAAGAGAAGCTTATCTCCCAGCCAGTCCTTATGCTTCCAGATCTCTCAAAGCCATTTGAGGTCCAATGTGATGCTTGTGGTGATTGCATTGGAGCAGTTTTTCTTCGAGAAGGGCATGCCATAGCATATGAGAGCCGAAGGCTCAATGCTGATGAACGGGTCTTAGGCATATACGAAAAAGAGCTTTTAGTTGTTCTACATGCCCTAGACGCATGGAAGCACTATCTATTGGGGACTCTATTTATATAACATAGAGGCATTCAACCTACTCTTCAAGGAGTAGAAACGTACTTCTATTGGCCTACCATAAAAGTAGACATACAAGAGTATGTTTCAAAATGTGTGGTATGCCAAAAGACTAAGTATGATAGAGGGAAGCAACCTGGATTACTCAAGTCATTGCCAATCCATAATTCACCATGGAAGAATATATCCATGGATTTTGTCTTTAGATTACCCAAGTCTATCCATGGGAATACGGGAATATGGATAATAGTTGATAGGTTGAGCAAGCAAGCACACTTTATTCTTGTCAGAAATACTATTAAGGCACACCAAATGGAAACCCTCTTCATATCTCATATTTTCAAACACCATGGATTGCCAACATCCATCTTGTCAAATAGAAATCCTAGAATTTTCAGTAATTTTTTGAAAGGTCTCTTTGAAAATCTAGGTACAAGATTAAATTTTTCTTCAGCCTATCATCCACAAACGGATGGCCACAGTGAGATAACCAACCTTACGCTTCTCAATCTACTAAAGGCTTATGTTACCGAAGTAGATCAACACTCACAATGGGAGAAGTACTTACCCCTTGTAGAGTATGAGCACAATAATGTTGTCCATACTACTACGGGAAAGGCACCTTTTGAGATTATAGAGGGAAGACCTAAAAGTCCCTTGCTACTTAAGGTACATGGGAAGATCTTCAGTGCAGATGAGTATAGCCGTGACCTACAAGAATATTTTCAAAAGATTAAGCAGGCTATATCCATCTCCAACAAAGGCAAAAAGCTGCTGCTGACAAGCACATAAGGTCCTTAACATTCAAAGAAAATGATTGGGTCTTACTTAAGTTTCCCAAGGCTCAATTGAGACAAACGACGGGCAAAAATCCTACATCAGAAATATTATGCTAAACTAGCAAAAAAATACTATGGTCCTTTTCAAATTTTGAAGCCAATCAATGACGTGGCTTATCAACTCAAGTTACCCAACCATTGGCTCATACACAATGCTTTTCATGTGAGCCTACTTAAGCCCTACAAAGGAGATACACCAAGAGAACCAATTGTTGAAGACCCTCCAAATATCAAAGACCAAGAAGAGGTGCTACAACCCGAAGCTATCCTTCGGTATGAAGACAAGGCACTACAACATGGCAAGATTATCCGACGATATCTTATTAAGTTCAAAAATTATCCTTTTGAAGATGCTAGATGGATGCAAGGAATAGAGCTTAAGGATAGTATGAACCTTGTCAATGCTTACAATGCTACATTAGAGTAAGCAAATGTACACATTTCTTTTAAATGATCAATGTTGTGCACAAATTTAAATAGTATGCATACTTAGAATCATGTTTTTGATGATGACGTCTCTCAAACACCAAGTAGAATTTGTCACTCTACTTTGGGAGAATGAAATGGACTAAAGAGCAGACATGCTTGCGATAGCTACATCTCCCAATCACCAAATGGATTAGTCATCCATCTTGGAATTATGTTATAGGGTAAAAAGGGATCCTCTACCCGCTAAGAAACATCGACTAATGACTAAGGCTTTATCTCTTCTACCTCATAGTCGAGGATGACTATGATTTCAAGAGAGAGGTAATGTCATAAAATCTAATATCTAACCAACCCAAATGCTTTTCTCATATTAAACTGATCATTTAATGTTGGAGAATAAACAAGAACAAGGGTTAGAATATAGACATGTGCTTATAGATCTATCTCAACACGGGGCCAAGGTTAAAGGGGTCCAAATGAGAGATGGTCTATCAAAGAGCAAGGCTAGCTAATGGAGCTTCAAGACCTTAGGGTTAGCTTCATTAAAGACTCCAAAGGTTAGTGTTAAAAGTCCTTAGACCTTATGCAAGCTAGGGATGTGCTTGAGGTGGGAACCCAGCCCAAGCTTGAGGTGCTTGTCGTGCCTCCTGAATAAGGTGGTTGAGGTGCTTTTCATGCTTGCTGACTAAGGTGCTTGAGGTGCTTCATGACTAAGTTGCTAGAGGGATCAAAGTGTTCCAAAAATTCAAGCATGAGCCTACAAAGGAGGGGGAAAGCCCCAAGAGTAGGGGGGTGTGTTGACTAACTCCTTCTTCACCCAAGGGACACCCCTTGCTCAAAGAGGCAAATGGGACACATGTCAAGCCCCTAACTAGGTAGCGCTCATAGTGTGCATAAATCTTATTGGTTGGCTTCTCAAGGGGTCCAATGATAATTTAGCTCATTCAATTAATTGAGTATGTATTTATCAAGTCCTCTCTCTCAAAGAGGAAAGGGGGACACTTGTCCCAAGGCTAGCATGCTTGCTTGATATGCACTCTGCATGTGATTGGCTAGGCTTGAAGGGGTCCAATGAGCTTCCACCAAGAGCTAGAAGGGGGCCGGGGGGGGGGGGGGGGGGGTTATCAAAGCAAGGAGAGGGCTAGTTTGGGGGGGTTTACTCTCCCACACACACACACACTCTCATTGTGTGAAGTGCAAAGTGCAAGAGCTCCATCTCCTTCTCCAAGCTTGTTGAAAAGTTGAGAGCCTACACCAACACTCTTGGCTATGTAATGCAAATCCAACCAAGAGCCATGCTTCAATGCTTAAGCTTGCCCTCTTATTCATCTTTATTACTATGCTATTATGCTATGCTAAGCAAGAAGAGTGATGATAAGTGAGGAACTATTTCTTTTTCCTATGAATCTTTCTTCTTCCTCTTCCCTACCCTCATTCCCCACTAGCTCTTTACACCTTTGAAGGTGTTTGAGGCCTTGGAACTGAGGCCAAAGATGGTTAATGCTTTACAAAGACTATGTTATGCTCGTGATGCATGAAGCTTTCCATCTTCATTGCATTACCTAGGTCACAAGGAACACAAAGATTGTAGTGTACCAAGTCTCTCTTCATGGGAGAATTTATAATCCAAAAGCCTATTGGAGGGGGGACCGGCTCCACATAAATCCGGTCCTCAACTGTTGTCAAGTTCTCCAACTCTCTCTCTTGCAAAAGAATTGTTCATGCCAAGTTAATTAAATGTATGGTTATGTTTCTACCACTAATTAAGTTCACCCTCTATGTTCTCAAAGTAGTCTCACAAAATGCTCACTCTAATTTTCTTAATTTGGTTATTTACAAAGTTCATAGGCCATTTCCATTACAATCGTACATTGTGATACACGAACATTGAACTCACCTTCATCTTTGATTTGACAATCATAGACCCACTTAGGAATTTCTTCCTCGTAGTCAATAGTTTTGATATGATGCAGTATCTTTTCATTGAAAAACAAGTAAATTAATTTTTTAGCTCTTTTTGCTAATAATCTGTTTGCAGATTGTGCTATGAACATACTTGTACATACTCCAATTTATTTCAGAGCTTGAATTTGCTACACATTGCACCAATAATTTCATTCAAGAGGATGTAGAGTTGAGTAATGCTCCCCACCATTCATTATCCACCACTTCCATGCAGATTTCTTGTTTGCCATCGATTGAAAAAATTATTTGCAAAAGGTCCTTCCTTTAGTTTGAAATCACTCATCTCTTTGATGCAATTAATCCGATTTTGAAGATTAGAGTAGAATATATGACTACCTTATAAAAATTGTTGACCAGCTCTGTATTTGACATCAAGTCTAAATTCCAATACTCAGGGTCCATCATGTAAGCCACAATATGGAGTGGACTATGAGCACCCTTTCACCTTGTATGAAAGTACTTAGATAAAACTTTTTGTTGTTTTACACAAAATGCTATTCGCCACTCCTTCTCTACTAAAAGCTCTTTTAACTCCTCAAGGTTTTCTAAACTTTGTTGGATTGTCCACCAAGTCATCCACACTTTGCCCAGATTTGGCACCTTCTGATCAGGGTTGCGAATCACAAACATAACATGCATCATTACGTGGTATGCATCCATTAGATACCTCCACCAAGCAAGCTTATTTATAAATCCACGTAAATTTGTAATTATCTCTTTCACTTGTTTATATCGGTCAGGTTGACATTCTTCAAATGTCGTGCAACTCAAAGTATCAATCACATTGTACTTATTGCATAGGAGTGATTCCAATCTTTATACGAACCTAGCCCTAGTAGTGATTGGAATAAATAAGTTGGTGAGCCATGAATTTTCTTGTATTCAAATGTTTTTAACTATCCCATGGTAGTTGTGACAATCATTTGTGCTAGCTACTTTGAAGTTGAGAACATTATTGCAAAGAAGGTAGTTGAGTAGAAGCACATGATGACAATATCTAATGTATGCATGCAACGTTCTATTGAAGTAGAAGACTACCGCTATAAGATTTTTGCATGCAAAGGATAAGAAACATTGTTAAGATTGTTTATAAAAAATACTAGCATAGCCAATAGACAAGAGGACAAACCCAAATTTCTCTCTGTTCTTCATGTACATAATCACTACTAGCTCGTGTGACTGCCTACGATGGGTATCGTTCGCTCTTATTACCAACAGCACAATGGTAAGGCGTTTGGCAGCACCACCACCTGGCGGTGTTTAGGCATGCCAACACTATCTACATAAGCCCTACGTTGAGAGAGAGAGAGAGAGAGAGAGAGAGAGAGAGAGAGAGAGAGAGAGAGAGAGAGAGAGAGAGAGAGAGAGAGAGAGAGAGAGATGCTTGATGCCTTTCTCTATTCCTCTCTGATTTGATCTCTTTTCATGGATAATATTTCCCTCTCTCTCTCTCTCTCTCTCTCGTACAATGGAACCACCTCTACTGGTGTTATGTGGCCATACCCCAAGAGGTATGCGTATGAATGTGTGTGTGTGTGTGTGTGTGTGAGAGAGAGAGAGAGAGAGAGAGAGAGAATCTAACTTCATGACACACTCCCTTGCGAATAGCGTCTACCTACTCATGGCCTATGGTGGCAGGACCCTCAATTCGATGGCTTCATCACCACTCTATGCTTCCCTCTCCCTCCTGATTGGACTCACCGCCTATCTATTCTTGAGCAAGATGGTGAAACTTGTTGTAGCTCATTTACTCTCTTCACTACTCGCACCCACTATTTAGAAACGCCTCTCTCCCTTCTAGAAGCTATCCAAGCAATACTTACTAGGAAGCGCCCATTGCCCCCATTCTTGCTACACACCTTCCTCCCACACTATCGTCCTTCCACCATAGGCCATGAGTAGGTACCACTATCCTCTTTAGTTATCTTGAAACCGAGATTGAAGTATCAAATATGCACCCCTCTCATCTTCCTATGATCTACACACCTTGATATAGGAGTTTCAATGAGCAAAGTCATGCACAAGACATACTCATGTAGCTTTGTATTTAACGAGTATGTGCCAACAATTTTGGGAAAATCGTTAATAGACGAAATCAACCATGATTATGCCTCATCAGCGAAAGATAATGAAGAAAAAGTGAAGCCGCACGTGCAGGCAAGGGTAAACACACAAAGGAGGAGGGCATGCCGCATGAGGTCTGCAAGTAGCCAGGAAAGGCAAAGGCGAGGAGGCGCAAATTGGCAGTTGTCCTTAGCAACTAAACTTTTAAAAAAAGTTAAAGCTTGCATCTGAAAGCATGATCTGCTCATGTGCTAGTTAGCTAGTTTAAGACTTGCATGTCATTCACGACGGGGGTGGAGGTTCGAAACTTGCTCATGCTTGGCGCTTTTACATCGGTAAATTGAGCCTACTGTAGGGAAGCTGCGTAGATTTTGAGACAGTTTAATATCAAACCTACCAATATGTCATTAGTAGGTTATATTCGTCAATTTGTCAACTTTAGTAAAAACATGCAACTTCTTTATGTGTGCATGCGTGCATGTACGCGTGCGCGTGTGTGCGTGCGTGTGTGTGTGTGTGTGTGTGAGAGAGAGAGAGAGAGAGAGAGAGAGAGAGAGAGAGAGAGAGAGAGAGAGAGAGAGAGAGAGAGAGAGAGAGAGAGAGAGAGGTATAACATTGTCTGGTCTTCAGATTAAGATAGTGGTGCTTGACTCTTTAGTCTTTGATGGTGTTGGCCATGCAGTCCTTTTGAAAGGCATTGTGTGTGTGTGTGTGTGTGCATGCGAGAGAGAGAGAGAGAGAGAGAGAGAGAGAGAGAGAGAGAGGGGGGGGGGGGGGGGGGGGGGGGGGAGGAAAACACGAGAGCTCTAGGCACAAGTCGTGATGGACTTGGGAATGGTCTATGAGTGACCATTCCTTGTAATATTGCGATCGCATGGCGATTGACAGAGGCTAGGAGCCATTGTCAGGAGTAGTGTTGTAGGGAATGGTCACTTAGGGACCATTCTTGACTGTCAAGGTTAGGGGAAGGGTGGCCAATGACAAACTGCTACATGGGAGCTGTGTGGGTGGCAGGTGACTCAGGACCCAATGGAGGGGGGGGGGGGGGGGGGAGAGAGAGAGAGAGAGAGAGAGAGAGAGAGAGAGAGAGAGAGAGAATTCGTTTGTCGACTACAACATTCTTGCTACTCACGTGTTGATTGCAGCACTGACACTATTGTACTTGACATGGCTGCCATCCTGTAGAGCTGCAACACTAATTACGGCCAAGAAGGACAACCGATCTGATGGTGCGGATCAGCCGCCCTTCGACCCTCGACCTTGACGGCAAGGCAATCGTAGTGTGATGAGCAGATGAAGGTGACATGTGATGCATCTTATACGACACTCTAGTGATTGAAAGCGAGGCGAGAAAACCGTCCCTCAAGCAGGATCAACATGAGCAATAACGATGCTGCTACTCTACATGTAGTAAGAATTTGTTGACGCCATCCCTAAAGCATTTCAGGTCGAAAACTATGTTTCGGTTTAAGACACTTTTTGTTACGTGATGTCTCAACCCTACACACATGCTTCCAACCTCTTTGGATAAGGTCCTTGGTGTATCCTTAACCCACTTTCTTGGCAGGATTAGGAGGATTACAACTTTCAACACCCACAACCATACTTCTACTTCTCTTTGAAATTTCATCAAAATCTTGCATAGGAGCTTGCCCTAGATGTAGTGTGACTACCTTAATGTCACACTTACACATCAACTCATCAACAAATATAATTTCGATTACATTTTGTCTCAGCATTCCTAGTTGAAAGAGGCCAAGGTCACGCTTCCACATCAACAAATATAGTTTTGATCATAGTTTGACACACCATTCTTACATGTAGTGAGACCAAGTTGGCTTACATTCTGCCTTCCTAGGGTGTCTTGGATTCCCAAATGTTCATCCTATTTTACAAATTAATTTATTAATCTTGTTGTTGAGTAGATGGCGAATACTATGCAAATAAGCAAGCCGGTGCATCTTTCAAGGAGGCTAGCCTTGATCAAACCCTTTCATTGAGTGGACACACTTAAAGAAATAAAGATAATCAAATGGGGTGAAGAGCATCGCACACGTGCATACTGATAAGCGAGTTTCCGAAAACATTCCGAAAACATCATGGTACTTTCTCATTTAAGCCATTTAAGGTGTTTGCCATTAGCACCTTTCATCCCACTCAACCCATCGCTGGTAATAGTCTACCTAGATTTATTTTGTTTGAGTGTTTATGAAAGAGCTACATTAGCTAGAAGCCACGATAGCTTTAAAAAGAACCCTAAAGCATATAATTTATATGTGCATGTGTGCATTATTTGTTTGTCTTTTGGTGGGCACTAACTCTAAGGATTGAAGGCATGAACTTTATGGGATTCGACTACTCTCTTATCAGTCCATAGGACCCACAAGGGCACAATCCAATGGCAGGACCAACAGGCTCATGACTTGTAGAAACTCTTGTTGCTGGGATCACTCTTGTTTAGGGAAAAATCCAAAGAGACTCTTCTTCCCTTCAATCTGAGGTTGAGGTATGAAGTAAAGGGACATTACCCAGCCCAGGGTGCAAGGGGAAAAACATTGTGCATTTGGACCTTGCAAGAAGAGGGACGCCCAACTGAAAAGTGGGTTGGAGGGAGGAGAGAGATTTTGAGAGAGATAGAGAGAGAGAGAGGGGGGGGGAGGGAACTACAAGCTTCATTTGCACAAGCATGAAGACAGGAACGAAACCATAACATGCTCACACCCACTCCAAGGTGTCAGCAAGCAGGAATTTGAGGTTTTGCTCGTAAAACTAGCAGAGTCGCTGCACCTCTGCTCTACTTTTGCATCCTCAATCCTTGTGTCGCTTCTGGGTCCCAGCCCATTCACTCATACCATGGCGATGGCAGCGAACTATTTTCTCTGCAGCACCCTGATCACATCCAAGTTTAAAGTTCCTATTAACAGGTGCATCTTTCCTCTCGATCTTCACAATCTTCTCGCTCATTTTTCCTCAGCTTGATCTGTCTTTCTACCTTTCTAACCCACATGTTCCGTGACGCTTAACTGTTTTTAAAAAAGTATGGCTGGGCATCTGACTTCCCTTCATTTCTCCCGCATCATGGATGCACTCGGGATTTGGGGATTCTGTGGTTTCTATTTGATTGTTTCCTTTCTGGGGCCTCATGTTTTATTGCTGTTTTTCTGAATGTTGACGCGCGGATGCTTCATCTCAGCTCTGTGGAGCTCTTTTTTATCTATCATGCATTTCTCATTTTCATACAGGTGAGGTGCTCTCTGGGCCATGGAAAGGAAGAAGAAGCGGGAGAAACCAGCAGCAAATGGCAGCATTGGAGATGGAACATCTGGGCAGGTTTGCAAGATGCACCTTCTAGCTGTAGAAGACAAGGAGGTTTACATACACATTTGTTCAATGGACTAACCTTGTGAAGTTGGATTTTATAGGCTAGGCTCTTCTGAGTTTTGGTACGTCGGGTGGTTTCATGATTGTTGTGTTTCAAACATGGTTTAGAAGGTTTTCTGGTGTATGTCATTTACTCGTATGGACGCAGGGTATTAAGTGCATCGAAACATATAACCTTCAATTTACTGGGTTGGGATCAGAAGAAGACTGGAATAACTACGGAACAAAATTATACAATGCTAATGGATAGTGTTTCCTGTTTGGGTGGATTGCTTATAAGTACGAGCAAATGCCTTAAGCAGCATTTTGTTTGTGTATTTTTGCGGACAATACTACCTGGACAAGACGACGTAGTATTGATCACGTGTGAGTTTGTGCTAGGTGGTGTTTCAACCAAGTATATTGCAACCCTAGGCTTGGAAACTTACATCTACGTTTGTGTACTTTGTATTCTCTAAGGCATCTGGAAGGTCAGTTTTTCACTGGTGTACTCCCTTTTAGCAATCAGTTGGGCTTGCATGAACTTCCTTTTATTAATCAGTCAGGCTTTCATGTGGACATGGAGACAAGAATTGTAATGTTCTTGAATACGAAGTCCCTGATTCACAAGTTCAAGATGACCACCATGAACAGGCAATGTTATGGAGTCTAAATGTTTTGGATCTTGCCGTTTGTTCCGACGATTAAAAGTGTCTAAATCTTTTTTATGTATAGAAGCACTCAATGATCAGCATTTTAGCTTTCTGCATAACCTGTGCAAAAAAGGGTCGCAGGCACACTGATCAGCAGTTTGGCTTTAGGCGCAAACTGCGAAATGAAGGGTTGTAGATTTTGGGCTTGTATCTCTAATGAGGTTTAGGCTGCATGCTTTGTTTCTAATCCAAGTGCTCTGAAATCAGATGTGTTCCATTTATGGTGTTTTACCACCAAGTCACGTCTTCTAGTGGCTTAAGCCCTTCCTTAAAAGTTTGTTACGCAATAGTTGACGAAATTTTTTCTTAAGCCTGAAGGGATTCACGTGTGCATGGGTAGATGCCTTTTCAGGTTTTTGGGCTGTCTTGTTCTGTTTAGCTTTCCAATTTTTGCGTTCCCTTCTGATCTTTCATTTTCCTGTTTGTCAAACGATCTGTTTGAGCAAGTCTTTGCTTGTTTTCTGAGCTGAAGCTACTATCAGTGTCTTCCTGTATATTAGGTGCTCCATTTTTCTTCTTGTGTGTATGATTCATTTATTTGTAAGATTTGGAAAAACCGTCTAATGACATTTGGAACCTAGAAGCTCTGGAATGGGAGGTTTTGCATTTAGCATAGAGGGACGTTTAAACAGGGGATTAAATACGAATCTCTGAAGTGAGGACCTTGTTATTGTGTTTGTTTCAGTTGTGCACATTCTTTTAAGCTGACAAAAGATGTTCAAGGGGGAGTGCGTGTGTGTGTGAGCATGTAGTCCAGAGATTAATTGGTTGAAATCTACAGTCTGGAGATGGTCATGGATGGCACAGAGAAGCTGAACAAGTGGGGGCTGCCAAGAGACTTGCAAGTTCAGGAACCAGTGATAGCCCCACACAGCACGGTTCAGCGTCTGCATTCAACTGGTCGTTTGCCCAACACCCATCAGTGGCCCAGCAGCAATCTGCGCATACAGCTTTATTGCAACCACCACATGGGCAGGGTGGAGCACCACAGCAGCAAACTCAAGCAGTGCCCCCACAAGGGGTTCCTCAAAGCTTAGCAGGATGGCAAAATCCAGATGCATTTGCCCAAACTGCAAATGTTCCTCACCCCCCCTTTCAGACTGGAGAATCTAGTTGGCCACATCCAGCAGCACAAGGTGCGCAAAGTCTGGGCAGTCGGCCCCCACCTTTTCCGTTCCCACCACCCCCGTATTCAGGTCTGCACTTTTCTTCTATCTAAGATATTCACTAGTTTGTGTCCATGTGGATCCCCCTGGCCATCTCACAGGATGTGATTTCGTCTCTGCTTATCAAAAAATGAGTTGTGTACCAAACAAACTTGCAGTTTTATGATGATGACATGCTCGTTTGTCTTACTATGGTTACAATTAGACTATTCATGTGCTTTAGTATGCATGCATTTGTCTATCTTGTAATGTGGGCATTCATGATTTTTGCTACTGTAAAGGGGGACGACGAATTTTATCACACCTTGCGTGCTTTATGGGTATGATGATAGTATGATTATGATTGTGTTTAGATTTGTATGCACATTTATTCACTTAGATTGCAAGCTATGGTATTTCTGCTTTGCGGGTATTGTTCAGTGAAGGTATCCGTATGACCAATGCGTGCATTGTGTACATTTATTTGGTTGCCACATTTGTATGCAATTCTATGAAAGTGTGTGTGCATGCGTGCACACACATACAGTAAAGTTTAGGACTGCTGTTGCAAACAAGCACACTTTACTCTGCAAAAGTTTCTGATTACTGCTTTGGCAGGGCCGTGGGATCCAGTTGCTTGGTGGGGACATAACCCATATCAACCTCCCTTTCCTTACCTGTATCCAGGGTATGGGGGCGGCTATCCATGCCCCATGCCTCCAGCTCCTCCAATTGGAGCAATTCAACGCGGTATCATCAAGCCTCCTCCCGTCTTTCCCAAAAGCACATTCGCATTTGGGAGGCACAGGTGCTGTTATTTGAAACTTCTGGATATAATAATAGGTTGTGGATCAGAAAAGGTGTGCTGAGCCTAGGCATTCTGTTTCTAACCTGTGAGGCTCCTGAGATGCATTCTTTCAGTTACCCTTTTTGCAAGGCAAGAGTAACTGAATACCACGACATCCCCACTATTGGGCATTGACAACATCAGTGGGGATGTCGTGGTATTTAGTCTTACTATGCATGATGGAGCTGATGGTTATATTGTCTTGTGGGTGACTACCGTGGGTCTATACCTTGCACTTTCCTTAAGGGTGAATCTGGGCTTATCTTGGATTCATCTAGGTATACCCTTGTTGCAAGGTCCCTGCAAGGGTTGCTTTGACGGTAGCTAGTGGTAAGGGTGCTAATCAGTTAGGTGCTTTTACACAAGAAATGAACATAAAGGATGATAACTGTGTCCTATAAACTTTGAGCAAGCGTGCAGAATGTAAGAGTTATCTCCGAAACAGGAATTTTTAGTTCACACCTGTAGTACAAGCCTGCATGCTTTCAAAATGGGTTTGGTTTGCAGTTTTCGCTTTTCTTGGGTTGAATTTAGCTATACATGTATTTTCATGATGATTTACATCTCTGCTGGGCAGTCTATGGAAAACATGCAGCTGTGGACTACGACAACCCAACTTTGGGCTGCTGTTGCAAGATCTGATGCTGAAATTGCCCTCCAGCGTACCAAGATTTTAAAGCTGGAGTCTGAGTTGCAATTGATGAAGGCCCATCGGGATGGAAACATTCCTCAATCAGATGTAACAGCTGCTCATCAGTCTGGCTCAAAAAGAGGGCGCCGCAAAAAGGCTCTTCCAGCCACCTTGGCCACGACAGCAAGTGCTCCTGCTTCTGACTCTAATGCATTAGTGGTGCCAGGGAGGAGAGCACGAGCCATACCATACAAGGTTGACACATCACCAAGGATGGAGTTGGAAGAGAAGGAGAAGTCCACTCTTACAATGCCTGAACTAGTTTATAGACCATCTACGGATGACCACGATCAAAAGAGCTGCTCACTAACTGTAAGCCCCATGATTAGAAATGAGACTGCATTACAGAAACATTCACTTAGGCAATCACTAGAATTTCAAAGTCCAACTAACAATTCACTCACGGTAGCCAAAGATGACCTAGCTTTTGGTCATATCAGTCACCTCAGTAGCCCTTTTAAACCCAACAATCTCATAGGAGGCAGAAAGGATAGCCACTATGAGCAAAGCTTAAAAGAGAGTGCTGCAGTTAGCTTTTTGAAGACTGCGGGCAGCTTGGATCATCAAGGTGTTATTACTGGAGATTTGTCTTATAGTGCTGCTATCACCGGTGGGAGTTTGTGCCCTGAACCTAATGGTAACTTGATGGCCAAGGATGCCATTGTAAGATCTCAATTTCAGGCCCATTTCAATGCTCACAACATGGAGAAGCCTGTTCCTCACGAGCTGCCAAAGGCATGGCAATATACTCGAGAAGATGGCTCTGATGAGCAAGATGAGGGAGGTGCATCGATGCAAGATGATGATGATGGAGATGATGTAGACGATGAAGATGATGAGAATGCATTGGATGACATACACAGTGAGAAAGTGAGCAACATGTGGCACTCAATGCCCTTCCGGTGACTTGGCAGCAATCAAGAGTGCTGCTTTTGTGGGTTTGGGCCTATGTATATCTAGTCAGGTTTTATACGGCGAGAACAATTTTTGTTTTATTAGCTTCCCCTAAAAGCAACAGCAACACACACTAAAATTGGTTTGGGAAATTGAGAAATAGTAATAGCATGGTGTTTACATCCTGAGCACCAAAACTTGTATGTAACCTGGCATATCTGATTTACCCAGTCGTCACGTTTTGCAATGTATACCTGTGACTGTATATGGAATGATTCTGACCATAAGCTTCTTTTTCTGCTACCTTGTTAGGGTGGTTAGTATGTGGAACCAATCTGTGTGATTGCTTAAGAATGTTGTATTGAGCCAGGCCTGACAATGATGGTGGTTGCCTACATGTGGATTGCTATCATTCCATCATGGCTAGGTCCTTGTTGGATGTGAGCTCAAATTAAAGGTGGTGTTGCCATTTTAGCTGAGTTGTTAAGATACCGGAAGGGCCATTATGCCTTTGTGGTGGATGGTAAGTTTTTTGGCTTTTATCCAACATATTCTTCAGACTCCAGAGGCAGTTTTGTACGAGGGGTTAGTTTGCGAAGGCTGTCTGCATTCTGTGTTTCTGCTGTGGATGTGTACAATGTCTTAAGAGAGTACTTCGCTGATGGTATTGCAGATCGATTTATCGTTTTCCTTTGCAACGCTTCGTCTTTTGCACAGATGTAAGTTGCTATACCAGTTTTTCAGGTGAAGATTGGTATTTGTATTTTATGCAAGTGCTTATCAAATTTTTGCACGAACTTCTGTTTGAGCCCTTTCCATGGGTTAATGCAAAATTATGGCGCTGCCTTATGAGAGCATCTGATAGTCTTGATGAGTTTCTTAGAAATTTCCTGGTGATTGGGCTGATGTGCTACTTTGTCAAAGTACTATGATGGCTGCAAAGTAGACTTGAGGTTTTGTTTGTCAACAAGTATGACAGCAAAAGGTAGATGTGTGACCAGCTGATCACTAAATTGGTCATAACTCACATAGGATTTCAGATTTTTATAAAATTAAAATGTATCTTTTCAAAATCTCTGCAAGGTGGTAGAAGGGATTGAGACCTAACTTGGAGATTACATAGAAACCATAGGATTAACAAAGACCATCGAGAAATTTAGGAGCTTTTATTGGTAATCCATTTGATAGGATTAATAAAGATCATCAAGAAACTTAGGAACCTTGACTAGTATTCCATACTGTTACGAGACTGTGTACCCTCCTGTTGTAGTGGTTAGAGCTACAATTGGAATAGTTGGGTGTAATGGTTAATTATGTGCTGTTTATTTATTTTATTAATTGAGTTGTTGATGATTTTGTAGAGTGGAATGCGGGTAGTTGATGAAGAGACGACGGCAATTATTCTTGGCCACTTTATATTTGCACAGTATTTTAGAACATCATTTCAATAAGCCACTATGGCCCTGTAAATAGTTGTAGTGAGAACTCCTCTTATGGGTCATGCAAGAACTAATGAGCTTCACTCATTTGCAAAAGTAAAGTGGTTGTAAAAGAGGGGTCTCAATTTTTGGCACCTTAAACTCAAAGTAATATATTAAATACCAACTCCACAAGAGAGGTGCCGTGGAGTTTGGGGCTAGATTTAGGTTTTTCTCTTGTAGATTCTCTTCTCTACTCTCTTATGCTATGGTTATTTTGCTGTGTACTTTCTAATTTAATATCCATCCCTTACACATCTCTTACACTCTCTTCCAAGCATGTTTATGTCAATTTTGTGTTTACTGTGTGTGTGTATGTGTGTCATAGTTTAGGTGTGAGTGTGTGTGCTTGGAAATTGGAAGAAGAGGTGGACAGGTTGGTGGTGATGTTTGAGAGCTTGTGTTGAATAATTTAAGCGGTCGATCTCCCCTCTCTTCTCCCAACAATGGTATCAGAGCGAGGCGATGCTCTTGGAAACGCGCCGACCATGGGGATGAAGAT
Source organism: Adiantum capillus-veneris (assembly GCF_014529385.1). NCBI lineage: Eukaryota > Viridiplantae > Streptophyta > Polypodiopsida > Polypodiales > Pteridaceae > Adiantum > Adiantum capillus-veneris. The sequence goes on from NW_028221440.1 coordinate 2,961,117, forward strand.
TTAAATTGGAAATTGGAGCTTTTGAAATCCTCTTGGTGGAACAACAATTCACAACCACGAAGATCCTGTCGATCAATCATTACAACTAAGTTTAATTTTGTTTATATCTTTATGTAATTTATTCTTAAGATTAGTTTTAAGGATGTGTCTCATGCATCTAAATTGAGGACACCAATCAATAATTACTCCCTCGTGCCAATCTTGGTACCAAGGGAGAGAACTATCCAATAAGCCAGCAAGAGAGAAATCAACTTAGATCTAGGAATACAGCATCAAGATTGTGAAAATTGAGTCAAATTAATTATATGATTCACATATGTAAGCTTGATCAGGATTCGATCCATGGCTGAACCTATAATAATAAGAATTTGGAATCAACACAAGGGTAGATGTCAAAGAAGATTCTAAACACCATATTGGTATATAGGGAATATTTATAAAGAAGAAGGTGGATTAAATTGACGAACACAGCGATAGAGAGGCAAAATGGTAGAGAGAATTGTTTGTGCCGTTGTAGAAAAAAGAGAGGATTTTGGAGAGTTGCCGAGACGATTCCAAGCGACCTCGTATCCCAAACTCAATCATAATAGACATTAAAATTTCGGACTTCACAATTGTGGGAACAAGTCCCAAGCTTGTGCTATCAATCAATTTTTGAAAAGGTACCATATTGTTTAAGAGTTAGAACTTCGTAGCTAATGCACCATCGTTTTCTTCATCTGCAACCAAGCCCAAATTGCATGACCAACGAGGCAGTGCAGGCTTTGATTCGCCCCACACTGCAGCCCCTACCTTCTTCTAACTCTCGGCATCACCAAAACTCACTGGACTTGTTGTGAACAAGATCGCCTTAGCCTCAAAAGGCTTTTGTCTTCGATGCTATCACAAATTCATCTACTGTTGGTGGGTAGAATCCGAAGTTAATTACCAAATCATCTCAGCCCCTCCCAGCTTCTAAAGGCCGCCATTGCTAGCTGATCAAGCTCCCATTCAGGTATAAAGCTATACGGATGTGGCGAACCATTTGTAGATGCCATGTGGGCCCACCAGTGTCGCAATTCTTACACCAGTGACTCGTGAGTTAAGGTGAGCCATTGGGAAGGCAAATCTACCCGCTCCGTGAACACCATGAGCCGGTAACATTTTCTCCTTGCATTGTCGTCCTCAGACCCTGCGCACTGACTGCTCGCTGCCACTCCTTTTCCCCATGCATTCACATACCACTTAACTTTTAGTGCTTACTTAAGCATTGGCCTAGCCGCCCACTGCATGTTTACCATCTAACCTAGTGGCCATTCACTCAAGACTAACAACGGCCATTCACTCAAGACTAAAAACGGCCATTCGCTCAAGACTTTTAGTCTGCAGAGTCACCCCACCCCCCTCGAATACTTGGTTGACCACCCGTATTCGTGAAAAAATGTGTCTCAGCTTAATATCGTGCCATTTTTAATTTCGAACAAATGCCAATTGAGGGCATAGAGTAAAAGAGAAATTTTGCCCCAAAATCGAAAAATAAACCTAATTTTCTTTAAAAAATTCCTTTTCGAAAATTCAAGAAAATGAATTTTGTATGTTTGAAAAAAAAATGAATGATATTTCCCGAACACTGCTGACCAACCACTTGGTACTCAAGTGTCAAATCCTCAAGGGCATGCCCACCCTATTCCTCCCTTGACCACCTACCCCATTTAGAAATTCTCTCAGTTGATTACCCAACCAGAGTTGCACTTGACCAAACTTCAAAGTCATCCACTTAAAATTATTTCGACCACCCAACTTACACGTTATTTTGACCACCTAACCTTGGTTATTTTGTCAGTCATTATCCTTGTGGATGCCCATTGCATGCCTAGTCATTTAACATGCAATTTTTTTGCCATCTAACTCTATTTACTAGTCCCCATGATAATCTTGCACTATTTTATTAAAAATGACCTTGTGATCTTAAATTTTGACTTTTGAAAGTCGACTTTATGAGAAGCCGGCCCTATTCCCACCAAAGTCTTTGAAACTTACCATTGTCGAGCTCATTGAACAAATGGAATACTGGTAATACTGATGATGTTGAACAGCTCTCAAAGCGGACATAAACTATCAAAAGGGCTTACAAAGAAGCCTACTAGATTCGACACTCAAGTAAATTGATTTGAGTTTATTATATTTTCTTGAAACATGTGTTTAAACAAGTTTTATCAGATGAATCTTGCTCTATTAATTCTCCATGGAATTTTCTCTATTTGTAAGTTGCAGAGATGACATGAGGAGACAGTGGAAGAATCCACCAAGCACATATTTGTATTTAAAGCCATTTGGATTGGTTGACCACCAATAATCAAAATAGGTATCTTAAAAGTTTATACAGACCTTGCGTAATGTATCTATTTCTTTCTTTTTCATCAATACCAAGACAATCACACATGATGGTCGTGAGTCTAATCACATTCCATGTAGAGTCTATGTCTGTAAATATAATTTGTAAGTTTCTCTCCTTTCTGTCTCTTTACAGAATAAAAATAAAAAAATATTGATGGTAATATTCATTTCTGTTATCATTTACAAAAAAAATTTCTGTGACATTTTTAGTTAAGCATTGATGATTCCATGTTACATGTTTTTCAATCTTCATGCTACTGATTAACGCATAAAAGCCACTTTTAGTTCTAATGCTGACAGATCACCCAGGTCATCACTCTTCAATCCAAATTATCTCAAGACATTGTGACAGATAAGTATCCAATTTATAACGCTTTGCATTTCTTATGAAAAGGCTAAATACCAAGTTGTTTACATGCTAGTAAAAATACCACCATTACTTTATGTACTACTAGTATGCTAACTCCATTTCTACATAGAAACGTATTTGTATCATGAAATACACCACTTTCTCAATGATAATATTTCAATACGTCATTGAGAAATTCAATTCAACAAAGTCGATATGGTATTGTATCTTGCACTTACTTCCATTGCAACCTTGGGCTTACTAACCTATGAAGTACTAAATCTTTGGTGAAGTTTTCTTTCCAGATGTTCCCATCTCTTTGTGCCCCTTTCTATGGTTTTGATGCAAGATATGTTGGACATTAGAACTATTAAAATTTTCTCCATTTTCCGCTACCTTAGCTCATGCTTGGATAGTCACTATGTTTTGGGTCATGGTGTAATTCCCCAACATATTTACACATAATACCTAACCTTGTAATGACTCTTAATTCTTAATTTCTCTTCTCTCAGGCACATTCACACTTAATTCCACATTAGTCTCTTCAGACCTTTTTGAGGACCCCTACCTACACACCACATTTATGAAAACCCACCTTCACTTGTAGTCCTAGAAGAGCAACTCATCCCTGACAAAATAGTTGATCACGAGACCACCACTACATGCAGTAGCATAGTTTATAACCGTTACCTTTCGATTTTCAAGGGCCACCCTAGAGAGGATGCCAAATGGATCCCTGAAAAGTTTTTTCGCAACTTTCCCGACCTTCTCCACACTTTCCATCACTCACGGTCCAGTTGATTTCTCTATTGAGCAACTGAGGACAGTTGCTATCCCTGGTAGGAGGGATGTTACGAGATTGGGCACCCTCTGTTTGTAGTGGTTAGCTACAATTGGGATAGCTGGGCGTAATGGTTAATTATGTGCTGGTTATTTATTTTACTAATTGAGTTGATGATGATTTTGTAGAGTGGTATGCGGGGAGTTGATGAAGAGACGACGGCAACTACTCTTGGCCACTTTATATTTGCACAGTATCTTAGAACATCATTTCAATAAGCCACTATGGCCCTGTAAATAGTTGTAGTGGGAACTCTCCTTATGGGTCATGCAAGAACTAATGAGTTTCACTCATTTGCAAAAGTAAAGTGGTTGTAAAAGAGGGGCCTCAATTTTTGGTACCTTAAACTCAAAGTAATATATTAAATACCAACTCCACAAAAGAGGTGCCGTGGAGTTTGGGGCTAGATTTAAGCTTTTCTCTTGCAGATTCTCTTCTCTACTCTTTTATGCTATGGTTATTTTGCTGTGTACTCTCTAATCTAGTCTCCATTCCTTACACATCTCTTACACTCTCTTACAAGCATGTCTATGTCAATTCTATGTTTACTGTGTGTGTGTGTGTCATAGTCTAGGTGTGAGTGTGTGTGCTTGAAAATTGAAAGAAAAGGTGGACAGGTTGATGGTGATGTTTGGGAGCTTGTGTTGAATAATTTAAGCGGTCGATCTCCCCCCTCTTCTCCCAACACATACAATTTTATGCTGTGGAAATGTTTTTTAAGATTAAAGCCATTCTCATATTAGGTAGTAGTTAATTTCATAAAAATCCAAGAAGACACTATCAGAATTATTTTTAGCATGGCTTTGCTAGTACAACATAGCTGAAATTCGACATTTCTTTCCCCTTCGTGGACAATTTGCATTCAGTGGCTATGTAGCTCTTCCTTGGATGCCACATAATTTGTTGGTTGTTTAGTTCAGCCACCTTCAAAATATGAAAAATGCCAGAGCTGCATTGGGTTAACAGAAAAAAGTTGTTTGATCATAACTACGGAAGTGTTTTTGTAGTATCAGCATTCACATGAACTCGGAAGATTTCAAGTCTGAGGTAGGTGGGTTAAACACTGAAGCCTAGAGTGGTGTATCCTTGTGAACCATGTCAATGAAACCATTTTAGACCTACCATGAAGAGTCATATGAACTTCTAAGATATATTCAAGTGGCCTATTCAATTAACCATTTGAGATATACCCCGAACCATGTGAACTTATCAAATGTTTGAAATTGGAATGTCATTGAGAGTGCATCCATTATTAGTACGTTACTGATGCAATATGCCAAAATCAGTATAGTTACAATAAACGTTGAAGGCGTATGAGACAAATTAACTGGTGCTAAATGTAGACTACGAAGCTATGTTACATGTGCCATGTAGATAAATTAGGGAAGTTAGTGAGATTTGGACAACTTCATCAGACACAATAAAATGTTGATACTCTCTGCCAAGCTAACTTCTACAAGACCAATGCAGCCATTGGGATTGGTTTCACACCTTTAGGAGTCACATTTAAATGGCAATAATTCACAGCACATAAATCTCCATGGATTAGAGATGAGGCCCAACTCAGGATTGACACACACATGAAGCAAGAGAGGCTTAACAGCCAACCAGAAGTACTCGCTTGGTTCTCTGTGGAAAAAAATGATGCTTTGTCTTGGGAGGCAAAGTCCAAAAGGAGATGAATGTATCCACAAGGTCTCACACACACACACTCTTTCTCTCTCTCTTTCTTCTGATCAATCAAAAGAATGACCCAGATACACACCGTCACACCCGAGGGAGAAATAAAGAGCCTGCTTAATCAGCAGCTCGCCTTGGCTCACTTTTGCGCCGGCTGCCCTCCCTCCGAAGCGGTGCCCGTTTAGCAAGCTTAGAACCAGTGTTCAATTGCTCATTGGGGGGAGTGCCGTTGCGGATAGCAGAGGGACTTTCAGCCTTCTGCTTCTTGCTTTCGGCATCTGTGCTCACGACTGTGCTCTGCAGTGATAATACTGCGGTGGTCTCTTCGACTTTCGGGACTACTTTGCGAGGTCTGCCACGCTTCCGAGGGGCAGGAACAGGGGGAGGGGTCGGAGTGGGGCCGCTGCCGCCAGCTGCTCCTCCTCTTGTGGTCTCCTTTCATCTTCCTCTGGTTTGGTGTCAGCTTCGGGATACCCTGCAGGCCTTCCCTTCTCCTCCTCCTCCTCTGTTCCTTCCTCTATACCTGGCCCCTTGTTCTTGGGTTTTCCCATAATCAAAGTCTGTTCACATAGGAGAAAAAGGGTAAGATATAGTTCCATTGAGCCTGTTGTAGATGTAAGCTTAACCAGTTGAACTCCTCATCCCTCTCTCTCCCTCTCTCTCCACATGCACACACATTCCTCGAGCAAAAGTAACAAGAAAACACAATACTGGAGAAAAAGCTTGCATTAATCACAGGAGAATACACACACAACCCATTGGTGAAAACGCTTCCATTGATCACATCAAAGGTACCGATCCTCAGCACCCCCCAAAAGAATCAATCTCTCTCTCTCTCCCCCCTCTGGAGAAGCCAATGCAATCGATAATATCCAATGCATTTCCTACGCAGGAAGTAACCAGGAGTCCCTATGGAATTCTATAGGACAGCCCAATATCGGAAACATCCCGTATACCACCGTAATAACACAAAATTCGCCTGTTGAGCTGCCTAGTTTCGGCTGCAAGTACTCATTTCACGCAAAACAGTATCGCTTACCTCCACTCTTCCCAAGCACACCGCAATCTCCACACCCACATCAAAAAGTAACTCTCTCAACTGAAGAGAGCTTGAGAGAGAGAGAAGAGAGAGTGAGCGCTCTTCTGTTAGTCCAACGAAGTATGGTGGACTCTTCCCAACGACGCAGAGCTGTCCTCGTCTGTGTGCTGCGCGTGTTGTGGTGAGGGTGCGCGCGTCTGTAAGCTTGCGCGAGTGAGAGAGAAAGAAGTGGTGTGTGTGAGTAGGGATAGAATTGCCTGAAGCTGATAAGAAAAATTATGTAAAGCGCACCTAGTTTGCAACGCCATCTAGACAAAATTGAAATTTCAAGAGCAATGTTGAACACCTAGCATTAAAAGAAAGAACGAAAGAAAAGCGAGAGGGGTAGGTTGAAAAAGGGGGGGGTGAGGGGGGTTTGCAGCCATATCATCCACACAAGGGGATGATTGAAGCGCTGTAAATCTGTGCAAGTTGACATACATCAAGTCATTCCACATGAGATGTATGTAAACCACTTGAGGTGGTGCCCACAGAGGCAAAATAACTTTACTGCAAGTATACATGGTTGCAGGTATTATGTCTCTTTCATTGATGACCATACAAGGAAAGTATGGGTCTACTTCATGCGTAACAAAAGTGAAGTGTTTGGTCACTTTCAAGACTTCAAAGTCATGATTGAGAAGGAGACAGATATGCAAATCAAGACATTGAGGTCAGATGGAGGGGGAGAGTACTTCTCCATTGATTTTTCAGATTTTCTGCGAATGCATGGTATACACAGGCAGTTTACATGCAGATATACTCCACAGCAGAATGGGGTCGCTGAAAGGAAAAACAGGCACATTGCAGAGGTTGCACGTGCATTGATGAATGAGAAGAACATGCCTCATCATTTTTGGGCTGAAGCTATAAATACAGCTGTGTACATTATGAACAGGACACCTACAGCTGCAGTGCATGATGTAACGCCTGAGGAAAAGTTTACAGGTACAAAGCCTGATTTGGCACACTTGAAAGTGTTTGGCTGCATAGCTTACGTGCATGTACCAGATGAGTTGCGTAGGAAATTGGATCCTAAAGCAGAGAAATGTATTCTTGTGGGATATTCCCTTGAACAAAAGGGGTACAGGTGCTACAATCCTACTACACGAGAATTACGAGTGAGCAGAGATGTAGTCTTTGATGAGATGAGCAGCTGGTACAGTAATGCACATGGAACTATTGGGGCTAATGTAAAAGATGATGTGGTTGTACAAAATGTGAGGCCACACTCATAGGTTTTGAGTGGACCACAAGAGTCATCTTCTCGTGGCTCTGTTGAGAAGCCATGGAATCGTAGAGTACGTACGCAGGTTACTCCACTAGCAGGTACAGGGAATGTATCACGAAAAGGAAAGGGAAAGGTAGATGAACCTCCCTTTATGGCTGATGCATCATCAAGGTTTTTCACATGTAGACATGGATTCAGATGGTTCTGAACAAAGTCTTGATGAGGAATTTGGAATTCCGGCTGTTAGGACACCTGGTGTAAGGAAAGTACAAGAAGATGCTAAAGGGCAAAGGAGTGACCCAGGACCGCACAGATCTAACAGAGTCAAAAATCCAGTTCAGAAATTGACTTATGATGGGTATCTAGCTCATCACCAAGCCTACATGGCTAAGGTGATACAGGATGTGGAGCCCACATGTTTTGAGGATGCAGTTGGAAATGTGCATTGGGATGAAGCAATGAATGAAGAGATGGCTGCATTGGAAGCAAACGACACATGGGAGTTGGTGCCATTGCCAAGTGGCAAGAAAGCTATTGGCTGTAAATGGGTGTATAAAACCAAGCATAAGGCTGATGGTAACATTGAGCGTCACAAGGCAAGGCTGGTTGCAAAGGGTTATGCACAGACGTATGGCATAGACTATGAGGAGACTTTTGCTCCAGTGGCAAAGATGACGACTGTGAGAGCTGTCATAGCAGTGGTTGCATCTAGAGGATGGATTATGCATCAAATGGATGTAAAGAATGCCTTCTTGAATGGTGAGTTGCAAGAGGAAGTGTATATGGATCAACCACCTGGTTATGTCGATCTAGGTTACCCAGATTATGTATGCAGACTTCTCAAAGCTTTGTATGGTTTGAAGCAGGGCTCTAGAGTATGGTATGACAGGATTGCCAAGTATCTTGTCAGTATTGGGTTTAGGAGAGCTCATGCTGATCATTCACTCTATGTACGTGAGAGTGATGTGGGGATTGTGGTCATTACCATATATGTAGATGACCTTATTATTGTGGGTGACAATGCTATGGAGATTGACCATGTGAAGGGTCTTCTCAAGCAGGAGTTTGAAATGAAATATTTGGGCGAGTTGCGCTACTTTCTTGGCATTGAGGTGATCAGGACTCCAGAGGGTTTATGGCTGTCACAGAGACAATATGCTTTGGACATGTTTTCAAAGTATGGTATGGCTGATTGTAAGCCAATTTCTATTCCCTTGGATGTGAATGCAAAGCTGAGTGCAGAGAAGGGTGATGTTGTTGAGGATGTCAAGATGTAAAGGAAGATTGTGGGTAGTCTAATCTACTTGACTATCACGAGGCTAGACTTGAGCTACACAGTAGGCTTGGAGAGTCAGTTCATGCAGCTTCCGAGGAAGCCACATTTGGATGGAGTACGACGCACACTTCGATATGTGCAAGGGACTCTTCACTACGCATTGTTCTATGCAACAGATGTGCCATTAGCATTGTATGGGTATACAGATGCAGATTGGGCAGGTAGCATTGTTGATAGGAGATCTACGAGTGGCTTCATGTTTTCTTTTGGGAGTGCTGCTGTTACTTGGAGCAACAAAAAGCAGCCTACGGTTGCTTTATCGAGCATAGAGGCCGAGTACAGAGGTGCAGCAGTTGCGGCGTGCGAGGTAGCTTGGCTACGCACATTACTTGAGGACTTGGGAGTGCAGGTGGACCAGCAGATTCTCATCCATTGTGACAACCTTAGCAGCATGCAGTTGGCTAGGAACCCAGTGTTCCATGCCAGGACCAAGCACATAGAGGTCCATTACCACTACGTTCGAGAGCGAGTGTTGGCGGGCGACATCGACTTGGTCTACGTCAGCACAAAGGAGCAGATAGCGGATATCTTTACCAAGGCCCTCGGAGCTGAGAAGCTTCGACGTTTCCTGACTATGCTTGGACTCTGCGACATGCAGAGCTCGAGGGGGAGTTTGAGATGTCGAGCTCTACATCTTGAGCTGGCATCCACTACGGGTCTTGGCCGCTTACGACATTTACTCACTGGCGCGTTAGGTGACCGACACGGAGGATCTCTGCCAGTGATTCTACAGCTGGACTACACTTATAATGCCAGCCTAGTATGCTTCTAGCGAGTTCACACTTAGTGACCGCATGTACATATGTGCTACTTTTCAGTTTTAGCACTTAGTCATTTTGTACTCTCTTTTCTGTGAAAAGAAGAAGAAGCTTTCCATCTCTGTGTGCTTTGTGTTGTCTTCTTGTGTAGCTCTCTTGCATCCTCTTCTTTACAATTTTAACCAAGATAGTTTAGAAAGTATCACATCAATGGGATGCAAAACTCTAGACCGTGCTATGGGCTATCGAACATGCCTACAAAGTAACTACTAGAATGACACAATTCAAAATGGTTTATAGGATAGAGGCAGTAGTCCTGATGGAGTTTGCATGTCCTAGTCCTAGATTGGTAGTGGAACATGGAATGGATTTCAAGTAGAATCTGAAACAGAGGTTGGATGAGTTACTGCAGGTTGATGAGATCAAAGAAAGGGCTATGTTGGAACAGGAAGTATTTCAGCAAAGGAGGAAACATTCGCATGATAGTAGTTGGGACCAAAGAAACCTAACTTGAAAATATCATGGCCTGGACCTTATGAGGTTGATTGGATATTTTTTAATGGAACAATAAGATTAAAGGACTTATATGGATTATTGCTACCTAGAGCCTACAATGGGGCTAAAATCAAACTATATTATGCCAGGTCAAAGGAAATCCCAATAGCATTAGAGTCTAAAATCCATTCTGAATCAAAAAGTGAGCCATTGAATTGTTCCACATCAGAGCAATTCAGGAGAGGTGCCAAGAGCAAACCAAACTAATTGAGAATTTTAGAATCAGATAAAACCAAAGCCAATATAGTCTTACAACCTTAACAATCACATGTGATCAACAATCAAGACCAAAATCTTCTAGGTAATGAGTAGCTGGTTGGACCAACACATGGTTACCACATGACTGACGGTGGCCCTAAAACCAAGAGAGTAAGAGCGTGGGGCACTCATGGCATGTATAAAGATAACTATGCAAAGGGTGTGTGATCTTGCACTTCTTTGTCAAGCTATCACGTGACTCACTTCTCCACTTGTTGCTGAGCCTTTGACACCTTCATTGCCTACATAGCCTACATCAAGTTCCACACCTTTGCCTTCACCCTCTACTGCTAAACATTTTCTCTCCAAACCCGACACTCCAAAGCTTTTCTGCTTTTATATATCCACCACCACTGGCACATCATCATCTTCACAGGAATACTTAGAAGGTACAACTATGGGGAAGACAAAGAAACTGACAAAGAAGATGTGGGAAATTTTAGATGAAGCCAGATAGCTCATTAATGAACAAATAAAGCAGACACATTAGGTTTTCTCAGTCCCCCATACCAATATTGGGAAAGATGTTTTCCATTAGAGTGAACATGTATTATTGAAGCTGTGGGATCTAAAGGTGGTGTTAGAGGACATTAGAATTGAATTTGATGTAGAAGTTGATGCTTATACAACAAGTGGTTGAAACCTTTGATCCAGAGATTGGATTTGCAAAAATCAATGGTCAAGAAGTACATGCTAATAAAGTAGCTATGGGACATGTTCTCAGAATCCCTTACAATGTCAAGGCTAAGCCATTTTCAGCTAAGGAAGTCAACAAACATCTAAAAGAGGATGTTGAAGCTACCAAGAAATGAAAATGAGGATCTTAGGGAGTCCCACTTGCAGCTTTGGATTTTAGGCTAGTATATAAGTTTATTGTTGAGGCCATCAATTTGAAAAACAACCTAGTCTAAAGAATTTGAAGGCAAAAGTCGATTTAGCCACCTTTCTGCATAACATTCCTCTTCAGCACCCTAATGGCAACAAGGTGTGGGATAAAGCAGCAGGGAATGGGGTTCACACTAGTGAGATTACTATAAGCAACATGACTTTGCTAGCTAGCAAACTAAAAAAACACTACAAATGAGGGTGTTGACTTGGCTATTGTCACAACCAGCACAAAGAGAGCAGCAACACAAGCAAAAGTGGGGATAGCAGGATCCATCACCAATGGTAGCACTAGTCACCTGAAAAGAAACAAAAGGCAGCTACTCTACTCACTCAACTAAAATTGAAACCTAAGCTGCATTATAAGTCAAACATTAAATGTTAAACGTTAAACACTAAACGTTAAATATATTATACTTGTTTAATGGCCGTGTAATATGTTTGGCACAATAAAATGATAGTATCATACGGGGACACGTCATTAAAATTGGCCCTCTGTATTATTTCTCTGCACTTCAATAAAAAAATTGTTTGATCAAAATTTTCTTTGATGGAAGAAAATTTTGATTGACAAATTGTTATTATATATCATGTTGCAAGTGCTTTCCTAGCACTAGTTGATACAATCAAATATCAAATTTTTCTGAAAAACTAATTCTCTTTCTCTTATATTATAAAATTTGAAAAACTAAAACAATTAAAAAAAGTAAACATTTAAGCTATTTTTAAAATTTAGTTGTCAATGATATAATGATATAATTAAATTTTTTTAATTTTAATTTATACTAGAAATTGTTTCCTATTTCTAATTTTTAAATTAAATATTCTTGAATAATTTTAAAAAGTAGAAGTGTGCTCTTTTTGTCAGAATTTAATGATATAATTAAATTTTGTTGATTTTAATTTATAGTAGAAATTGTTTTCTATTTCTAAATTTTAAATTAGCTATTTTTGAATAATTTAAAAATTAGAAGTGTGCTCGTTTTGTCATAATATAATATCTAGCTAACCCAAATGATTTTCTCATATTAACCTGATCATTTAATGTGGGAGAATGAACGGGAACAAGAGTTAGAATATAAAACATGTGGTGATGGATCTATCTCAGCACGAGACTAGAGTCAATGGGTCCAAATGAGAGATGGTATGTCAAAGAGCAATGCTAGATAATGGAGCTTGAAAGACCATAGGGTTAGCTTCATTAAAGACCTCCAAAGGTTAGTGTTAAAAGTGCTTAGACCTAGGACCTTAGGCAAGCTAGGGCTGACCTTGAGGTGGGAACCTGGCCCAAGCTTGAGGTGCTTGTCATGCTTGCTAACTAAGGTGCTTGAGGTGCTTTTCATGCTTGCTGACTAAGGTGCTTGAGGTGCTTGTTATTCTTGATGATGATTAAGGTTTTTGAGGTGTTTGTCATGTTTTATGAATAAGGTGCTTGAGGGGCTTCATCACTAAGGTGCTCAAGGGGTGAAGTGTCCCAAAGTCAACATGATCCCTACAAGAAGGGGGCGAGCCCTAAAGCTAGGGGCATGAGAGAGAACAGACAAATACACTCACTCAAGGCAAGACCAAGACCTACGAGGCAACAAGGACACATGTAAAGCACATACACATGCTAAAGCCTATTGGTTGACATCTAAGGAGTCCAATGAGAATTTAATTTATTTAATTAATTGTTTAATCATTTTTCAAGCCCTCTCTCTCAAAGGGGAAAGGAGGAAACTTGTCCAAATTCTCCCATGGTTGCTTGATATGTCTAATGCATGTGATTGGCTAGTCTAGAGAAGGTCCAATCAACTTCAAGCTTGAACTAGGAGGGGGATAGCTTGACCATATACTCTCTCTCTCACACTCACACACACCCTCGTTCTTGTGGTATGATGAGTAATAACTACATCTATTTTATATTTCACAAAAGCGTTGTTAAAAGATACGAAATCTATGTCAGAAGGCTCTCAAAACAAGGCCATTGATGACAAATCACCTACTTTTTTCAAACATATACCATTTTCACTCTCTCTCTATTTTGTGAGAGGTTTAAGTCTTTTCGTCTCTATATTTTCTTTCTTCTTCTCTAATCTCTGAGTTTCCATGGCGTCTTTTGCACGTCGCCCTTCACATAACTTCTTGTGACTTTCATAATGTTAGAGAGGATGTTCTTTGGAAGCCCATATCTTTTCGTGTGAATGACTGGGTAACAATGCTTCCTTCATGCAAAGGTGTACACAGAGTGAAGAGAACTAAACGTGATAAAGTAAAAAGCCATTGGAAAGGTCATGTTCTTGCTTTCAAAGTGACCGACAATGGCTGGCTAGCTAAGGTTCAACATGTGTACATGGCCAAAGATATGGTGTTAGACTAGGAAGAACATCCCACAATGCATTCTTACTATAAGTAAAAAAAAACTTCTATTTGATACAATGAATTTTTCATTCTCCCATTGTTTTTTCTCATTTTTTGATTTCATTCCAGATATATTTCCTTCAACAGCTGTGGAATGGCACCCTGTGGAGAGTCTAAGTGGGACATTCAAAGCAATGCATAAAGGGATTGCAGATGCTATGTATGCTGACAAGCCACCTTCCTTTTACAAAACAATGGATTTGTTTGTCTATTTTGCAGAATACAAGGTTCCATCACGAGAAGAAGCATATGGAGAACTACATCAGTTACTCGTTCCCACCATAAGTTCACTTGACTGGGAAGCTCCTGATGCATGTACTATATCAAGCTTCAAATCCAAGATCAAAGAAGACATCCTTAAAGCTATGTCTCCAGGCAGGATATCAAGAAGGATTAAATTTCAATAGTTCTTGCCTATACATGTCTTTATGGCATGTTTCAAAACAATGGACTTGTAGAGGACAAAGACAATGTGGCTTAATAGAAGACTTTCTATGACTGAACTGGATAATGTACTTGGAGACGGATGGAGTACCAAAGAAACTTTCCATATTGGCGATAATATTAGTTGTAGAGTAAGCCCAAATTCTATGTCTATCTCATATCAACTATGTCGTCAATCATTAGTTCTGGGCTACGACTATAGGAGATGGAGAAGAAAATTAGGTAGTTGGGTTCCTCTTGACTTTGAGGAAAAGTGTCCAGAGTTTGAACTAAAGGTCACAGTCCATCCACACACCGAGTATAGAAGCCTTATAGTAACAACAAATTGGAGACTACATGATGTTATAAAATCTCTTGAGTTTCTTGATGAAACATCTTCTGAGTATAGATTCAAAGTGGATGAAATTGTGGTGAGCACAAGGATGGAGAATTCAACCTCTTGCATCACATGCCTTCCCCCAAAAAGATTTGTATTTGAGCCACTTGCAAGGACTTGAAAAAACAAGTTCAATATTGTAATCATTGCATTTTGCAAATATATTTTTCTTTTGTCTACCTTATTGTGATCATTATTTATATTGTTTTAAACTTACGTGACACCATGATACACATTTAAGAATCGAAAGTTGGTATTAAGTATTTGAAGTACAAAATTATTAATCACCAAAAAGTATATGTTCATATGGACAAAATGAACAAAAGTGTACATAGCTTTTGTGGAGTAATCAATTATGAAACTCCACTTTTCTTTTTGCCTAAGAGGATTCTGCATCCTTAGAGACCCTTTTTCTTTTGTGTTCAAAAGGGGGTGAAAGTTCAGGAGTGGGTGGCGGTGACTTGGGCTCCTCAGGCCTTGGCACGGGGGACTTGGCAGGGCTTGGTGCTTTGGGCTCCTGAGGAGTGGTTGGCTTGGGTGACTTGGAAACCTTCTTTGGCAACATGAATGGCAGTTTGAAAGGTGAGCTAGGTGCCTCCCCCTTACTGTTCTTAGCTGTACGACTCTTTTTAACCTTGAATTTCAATGGTGAGTGGAATGGATGGCCCTTTGTATCTGCTCTTTTTTTTGCAGGGCTCTTCTTCTTGGTGGGACTCTTCCCCTTGGCAGGACTCTTCTTCTTGTGATCCCTTTTCTTTGTATGGATCTTCTTTGCAAGACTCTTCTTCTTGTGATCCATTTTCTTTGCATCCAAACCCTTGGTGGATCCACCTTTCTTTGGTGGAAAAGGAGATTCTAGATCATTTGGGTTTATTGATCTTTCCAAAACCATAGAAACAGCCTTCTCTCTCACCCACGTGACCCAAGACTCTGGATAGTCATGCAATTGAAACAAATAGAAAAAGGAATTTAAGGACATGAGTACATACATACATAGTTAAGAAATCAAAATAAATCAATGGCACCTGAGATACACACTTACAGTGAGTGTAGTCATCCTGCACCTTGACTCAAGATATCTCCATGCATTGGCAAGCACCCTCCATACACAAGATATTGAGTCTGTTTGTAAAGGCACGTTTTGATTGTAGTACTTGAAACCTTCTATATTGTAATCCTTATTTGTGGTACTCAAGTGACCAACAATAAGTTTGGCAGCACTACAAGAATACGTCAATCAAAAAGCTACTTATAGAAAACAATGGGCCATCAAGCATAGATCATACTTCATACTTACAGTTTACTTTTCCCATGGTTACTTGACAATGAATTCATAAATATAATATCTTTCTCCAAAAGATTGAAGATAATAAGACTCCAATGTCCTCTACAAAAAATAACAATTAGCTAGGAATACCACAAAATGTTATAAATAACATGTTAGGAGTTAAGATTTACCCTTCAACATAGGGGTATATTATGTAATTGCAGGTCATCATGTTAAACTCTCCAAAAAAACATGAAAGGCTTCCTTGCTTGTTAAAAAGTCACTGTGTCACTAGAGGATCAAGTATGGAAATTTTCATAGATATAGCCTCTGGAAGATCCTTCATAAGACACCTGAAAAAGAAAACACATCCCCCAATGAGGTCCTTGTTCTTGTACATGCACTAATAATTAGCAAAGGGGCAATACATACTTGAGATAGATAAAGAGCAGAGTATCACCAAGCTCAATGTTGGGGTTTACAAGCATACTTGTTTCTTGAGGGAATATTTCCAAGTACACCTCATCATCTCCAAACAAGGAGACATCCACCACCATTTGGCCTGTAACTTTTTCATAAAGGAGAGAGATGGATGCACTTAGAATTTATGCTTTCTCTGTAAGGATAGCATCGTCTGACATCATGTGTTGCTCCCTCTCATGTCTTGCTCCCTCTCAACCTCCTTTCTTGCTTTGATATCCTGGGCCTTTCTTGTCTCATACTCATGTGTAACATTTTCAATGACAACTCCTGAATCTTTCGGCTGCCTGGAAGGGGGGATATTTAAAATTTGGAAGGCTTTAAGATCCTCACTAGGAATAAGTTCAAGATCCTTATCAAACTTGTACCTCAGCCTTGACACAAGCACAAAATCTTTGCTCATAAGTGTGACCCTGTGAGCAAATGCAGCTGCAATGTAGCTAACATTCATAAAGTCTATGAGAGAATCCTCGGCAGCTTCTTGAAGGCAAATCAAGGCTTGAGATTGCCACCTTACTGAAACAAAGGTTTTGATATTCATCATGCTCACAAGTCTATCTAATATCTCTTTGACAACTCTCATGAAAGGTAGCTTTGGAATCAGAAGACAAGTAGACTTTTGTGCTTTTCTTATTTCCCTTAAAGATTTGACTTGATAATTCAACCTTTTTCTAGCAGTAGGCCTCTCACGAGGTTGTGGAGGTGTTTTCTCTAAATCATCTTTCTCTGGATCTTTTGGGGCTTGGTAGACTTTTCTTGCAATCTGTTTTGTCCTCGCCATTTGAGTCACAAAGTACTTCAAAACACCACACGACGCGATATGGAGGCAACCCACAGTCTAGACCATCCCGCTATCACGTTGTCAGGAGTTTTTTGGAGCAAGTGATTGCGCATATGTACATAACCATGCATCGTGCATCGAATAAAGGATTTTCCATTTTCCAGAGCCAGGTGGTTACGTGGGACCCACATGTGTACAGGTAGGACAACATGTACATAGTGCATCGATTTTCACAATCACGAGTATCAGTGTGTTTTCTCTATAATAATGCGAAGTTGGTAGCGCGTAAAACTTCTTGAGGAAGCTATCCGCGGATCGACGACATGAGGTAAGCAGGTGCGTCAGATGGCATCTAGTGGCGTCAGGAGGTCGAATGGGGTAAATACTTGCACGTGGATAAGTATGGACGCAACCTGGGGATTGCGCAAGGGAGTTTTTTGGAGCAAGGGATTGCGCATATGTACATACCCATGCATGGTGCATCGAATAAAGGATTTCCCATTTTTGAGAGCTAGGTGGTTACGTGGGACCCACATGTGTACAGGTAGGACAACATGTACATAGTGCATCGATTTTCACTATCACGAGTATCAGTGTGTTTTCTCTATAATAATGAGGAGTTGGTAGCGCGTAAAATTTCTCGAGGAAGCTATCCGCGGATCGACGACATGAGGTAAGCAGGTGCGTCAGATGGCATCTAGTGGCGTCAAGAGGTCGAATGGGGTTAATACTTGCACGTGGATAAGTACGGACACAACGTGGGTGTTTTCTTGTGATAATTATGTAGAAAGTTCACCATGAGGACCATCTTTTGGGGCCACTTCACGTGGTTGCGAGATGCATTATTGAAAAAAGCTAAGTGCCAGGTGTGCGGATGGATGCAGCAGGGTGACAACTATGCACTACGAGGCCACTTTTTGGCTTGTTCGGGGTCCGTTTGAGGTCAACTAAAAGGCCAAGTGTGCCCAAGTAATAAAGCTAAGTGTGGGAACTGAAAAAACAGAGAGAAGACCAGAAAAAACGTGGAGAGAAGAGGAGGAACAACCGCAACTGTGTTTTTGCTGTTTTTGGAGCCTGTTTTGGCCGTAAACTGCTCATCCGAGGTCGGATTTGAGCACTTTGACATTGTAGACTGGGGTTTTGGGCCGTTCCGGACGCGATGGCGCTGTCCATTTTTCCAAATTACTCACTGTTTTTTTGCTGTTTTGGCTGTGTAAGTTTCTCCTATGAGCGAAGCTTCTGCTCCAATTTGTGATTGTATCTAGCATATTTTACCCATATTGTGTGAGTTGTTTTCCCCATTGGTGTTGGACCAAGCTCAGTCGTATCTAAACATCATAAATTCTCCTCTTTTGCACTGAGTTCTTTGGGTGTCTCTCTCTCTCTCTCTCTCTCTCTCTCTCTCTCTCTCTCTCTCTCTCTCTGTGTGTGTGTGTGTGTGTGTGGAGTGGGTAAATCGGTAGTCTCTCTCCTCTCACTCCATAGGTGTGTTCCCTGTCTCAGCCAGGTGGGTTGTGTAAGCCGAGTGGTGCCCCATAGTGTGTGTGTATCATCCCAAGAGTGTGTGTCCGGTCATTATAGAGGCGTTCTGTGTGTTTCCATCCCGCTCACATTCTTTTGGTGCCCCCACTGAGGATCTTCTTTGAGTACCATCTGCTTCGAGCTTCGAGCTTCGAGATTTAAGATTACAGGTTGCAGATTACAGATTGCAGGCTACATGTTACAGGGACATGTACAGGTATAGGTGATTCACATAAGTACAGGTAGGTGGAATAGAGCGATACAGTGATAGTGGAAGTCACTTGCAGTTTCCGTGGGTATGCATCATTTGGCGCATGTTCTGAGCGCATTGTCTGTTGGTATTGTACGTTACTTGTGGAAACTGCCATTGTACACCTTTGTGGAGCCATACTTGGTTTTATTTGGCAGTCCCAGCCATTTCTGAGACTTGGTCTAGAAGATAGTCATTTTCGAGACTTCACTATACGAGATTTGCATAGGCCTTTGTGAGAGGGTCGATAGCGTGAGGTTTTATTGAGCTGGGGGATTCTCAAATGTGAGATCCTTTCGGTGATACAAGTGGCTAGAGCACCCTTTTCGTGACCTCGCCATAGGCTATGTACTAGTGATTCCTACTTGATGCTTGGGTTCTATTGTTGGCAGTTTATGCATACATATACAGTCTATATTTTGGGTTCTTACTGCGCTACTTCTGGGGAAACTTTGCAAGAATTTTTCGAAGTTGTGATGGCTAGTTTTTTGGTCTTTTGAGCCATTTATGTTGTTATGCTGCTGAAATTCTGGCAAAATCAGAGGATAAGATAGGTGTGCCTTTTTGGGAGCTGCATGGTTGATTTTAATGGATGATCAAAATGGCCCTCAATTCACTCCTTTTCAATTAACTCAGAGAATCCAGATAAATGTTCATGTGTCCAGGAAGATTTTTTTCCAACAGCACATAGTCTTTATGTTCGGACCACGAAGATTACGAGAGATCCTGGAATGTCCTTTGCCTGTTGTAATTCCGATGATTAACTATGAAAACTCATTTGATGTGCATGTGTTTGTCCTTATCTAAAGTTGAGCTCCATTGAAGTTTCTAGGGATTGAGTAAGTCAAAAGTTTTGGGTTCTTGCATGTTGGATAGGGGGAAAGGGGAACACACCCAAGACACAAGTAGTCTGTGTCTCTACAGCTCAGGGTAAACACAACACACCAATCCACTGGGATTCACCTTCAAAATCCTCTAGCAGACCACCGCCTGCACACTTTTTGACTCGACTACACTGTATCAGATCACAATCGAACACATACACACCGCATGAAACACTTTGTAGCTTCCCACGCACACCCAAAGCCTCTTTCTCTCTCTTTGCCACAAGACATCGCTAGTCGATGCGGGCACACTTGCCTACACACACATCCGACACCGCGGACACAAGCACAAGAGCAGTAGAACAGAGCGGGGGGAAAGGGAAGTGACACAAAAAATGTGGGCAATCCTTGCTTTCCTTTTCTCAGCACAACCTAGTACAAATGGCCCCGTCGGCACAACTCGACGAGCACAAAAAGCTGATCATGGAAACCCTCGTTGGTGCCGTTGCTAGGAATTGCCTTTCCTCCTCTTGCCTTCACTGTCGAAGCATGCACACATGCACGTGAGCTCCTTCCTCTCGAGTTCTCATCACCCAAAAGCACCCCCTCCTCGGGCTTGCTCCACCCTCGACAGAGCAAAGAAAGAAGACCATCGAGAAGCTCCGTTTCGTTGCTTCAAAAATCCCCCCTCCCCCCCATAAAAAACCCTTCTTCTTTTTCTAAGCCAAAAGGAGAACTCCCCTTTTTTTTCCACTCCCAAGAGGCAACTAGGGCGCCGTCGTTGCCCTTCTCCTTATTGCTTTTTTCTCTTTGTTTCAAACTTTCCAAAATAACAGGCTTTTCAACCAGCGCCCTTTCTTTTTGGGTCTGCAGCTTATACTTTTGCCATTTTCCCTTCTTAGCCTTAAAGCTTAACCTTTGACCTTTCCCTTCTTCCCCCAAGAACTCCCACCATTCAACTTTTGCATTTTCAAAAAAAATTCCCCCAAGTGCTCGTTGCGCATGCTATCGGTGCTCGCACATACACACACTTTTTGTCAACTTGTTGGACCATTCTAAATTGGAGCTCCGCCATGCTCTTACCACACCCCACGAACTCCACTTCATTCAGACTGCCTCACGGCCTCAAACGGCATGTCCCAAACATGGAAAAAGCATCCGACCATCCACGTTCGCTACAAATTGATGACCTCGATGAAGCATATCTCCATGGTCCGGACTCCGATTCAGGTGTCGTCAACTCCGACTAGCATCACATGCTGCATACTACCCACCAGACACCTGGCGAGCTCGAGAAAACACCAAATGACACATTTCCCAATGCGGCCCAACTGCCTCAAAACTGGCCTCTGTCAAAACTTGATTGTCCATAACTTTCCATCCAGAAGCCCGATTCTCAATCCTAAAAGACCGACGTGTTCCACAACTCGAGCACTTCTCGTGTATCATTTCACACCCGCCTTGACCAACCACTTGTGCCCGCCCAATCCGGCAAGGATCTGCAAACGCATCCCACTTCAACTTGCCATATCTTACACATCCGGGCTCCGTTTGATGAGCCGTCTGAACCTGCTCGAAAAACACATCAAGCACCACATTTCGGCACACAAAACCATCACTTCGGACACATTAGGCCACCATCCAATTTAGCGTCTGGCAGCATACCATCGGCCTAAAAAGCCACATCAAACATACATTTCCACATCCACCTTGCTGCAGCCACACTTCATAGCCGCACTACCACCATACCATGCACCAGCTTGCATATATATCACTGCATGGGCCATCTTCTACCGTCAATAGCATTTGGTTGTACCATCATTGCCCCACCCCCTCGTTGAGCATTTATGCTCAACCAAAAGCATACTCACTGCACACCAAAACGGCATAACCGCACCAACATCGAGCAAACCTCAAACCACACCACAACCTGTATGTATAATATATACAGCTGTTGGCCTTCCTTTAAGCGGGTTGCCCACCCCCTGCTTTATCCACTGTCATCCACCAGGGTCAAACACCTGGCACTGGTCTTGTCCATCCACAAGTAGCGATTCCCTGTAGTGTTTCACGGGCCAACACAAACACAATAGTGTACCCAAAGTGCACACAACATATCCTCACTGCTCCACACAGCCACTGGCATCGAAGCACTCAAAAGAGCACTATCGTGCTCACCACTTTGCCCAACGGCCACACCAACAGACATACCAGCATCGACGGACAAACCTGACCCTCCCACCCAACCATGTAAAGTAGAGGACTCCTCCACAGACTCCTGTAACTGACGACATGCCCACTGCAATGCTGCACTCATAAGCATGGCTTTCACGATGTGAGAGGGATGAAAACACACACAGCGCCTCTATAACAACCCGACACACACTCTTGGGAAGATACACACACACACACACACGCACACACACACACACACACACACACACACACACACACACATACTATGGGGCACCACTCGGCTTACACAACACCCCTAGCCGAGACAGGGAACACACCTATGGAGTGAGAGGAGAGAGACTATCCACATGCACACTCCACACAGAGACACACACACACACACACACACCCAAAAAACTCAGCTCAAAAGAGGAGAACTTCTGATAATTAGATACAAATGAGCTTGGGCCAACACCAATGGGGAAAACAGCTCACACAATATGGGTAAAATAAGCAAGATACAATCACAAACTGGAGCAGAAACTTCGCTCATAGGAGAAACTTACACAGCCAAAAAAGCAGAAAAAGAGGGAGGAATTTGTCAAAATGAACAGTGCCATTGCGTCCAGAATGGCCCAAAACCCAAATCTACAATGTCAAAGTGCTCAAATCCGACCTCGGATGAGCAGTTTACGGCCAAAACAGGCTCCAAAAATCCCAAAAACACACCTGCGGCTGTTCCTCCTCTTTTCTCCACATTTTTTCTGGTCTTCTCTTTGTTTTTTCAGTTCCCACACTTAGCTTTATTACTTGGGCACCCTTGGCCTTTTAGTTGATCTCAAACGGACCCCGAACAGGCCAAAAACTGACCTCGCAGTGCATAGTTGTCACCTTTTTGCATCATCCGCACACCTGGCACTCATTTATTTTCAATAATGCGTCTCGCAACCACGTGAAGTGGCCCCAAAAAGTGTTCCTAATGATGAACTTTCTGCATAACTCTCACAAGAAAACACCCACGTTGTGTCCGTACTCATCCACGTGCAAGTATTGACCCCGTTCGGCCTCCTGACGCCACTAGATTCCATCTAAAGCACCTGCTTACCTCATGTCGTCGGCCCGCGGATAGCTTCCTCGAGAAGTTTTACGCGCTACCAACTCCTCATTATTATAGAAAAAACACACTGGTACTAGTAATAGTGAAAATCGATGCACTATGTACATGTTGCCCTACCTGTACACATGTGGGCCCCACGTAACCACCTGGCTCTGGAAAATGGGCAATCCTTTATTCGATGCACCATGCATGGATATGTACATATGCGCAATTCCTT
Organism: Adiantum capillus-veneris; assembly: GCF_014529385.1. NCBI lineage: Eukaryota > Viridiplantae > Streptophyta > Polypodiopsida > Polypodiales > Pteridaceae > Adiantum > Adiantum capillus-veneris. The sequence continues at coordinate 2,984,316 of NW_028221440.1, forward strand.
GCTCCAAAAAACTCCTAACATAATTTGCCCACCCCCTAGCTTGCTAGAGCATTCATGCTCAGCAGCAGCACTAGTAGATGCTCATTCCACCTGGATAAAAAGGCCAAAGGCATATCGCCTGATTCACAAGAAGCATCATAACACGACACATATATTTGTCACCAATCAACCAAAATTCACCTAAGGCATATCCAACTAACACATCCGCCCTGTCTGGAGTGCCAAAGCATAAATATTGCATGCCACATTCAACCCAACCGATAGAGACAACTCAAGTGACTCATCACCTGGCATCTTGGCTTCACCAGCCATAGCAACAACCTGCAAATCATGCATCCAAGTAGCTAAAAGCATTGTGTGAAGGTAAAGTTGTTGATATCCAAAGCAGAAAAGTATCTCCGCAGCACACATATCCCTAGCATAGGCATCCACATAGCTGAGATTGGACTCATATATGCCAAACCCCTTCTCATCATCATAAGCATACTCATCATCACACATAACTTTATCCACATCATAATCATGGCTAGCACCACTATCCATAGCTTCTAGCATGGTTTCATTAGTCTCCAAGAATACAGATCCCTGCTCTAAACCACAATCATGCTCACAAATCGGTTCAATCACTGCACATGCATCAAAATATGGCTTCAAAACAGGCTCCACATCCAACAAATCCACAAAATGGCTCTCAAGCTTGCCCTCTTCCCTAATTTCCAAGGAACTAGTATCCAAAGATACGTGCTCATCATCAATAACCTCAACCTCACACTCACACCCAGAAGCACAAGGTACACAAGTAGCCAATGCATACTCTTCAAGACTTTTCAATCCTGTATCCAAAGCATTACTCACCTCTTTAGGCTCTTCCATAAACCTGTCAACCTGCAAGACCTCTTTACGCTTCACAATAGACCTTGGGAAGAAATGAGAAACATCATAGGATAGGCTACTTTTCACATGCTTAGGCTTAACTTCATCTTCCATGTCAAATCCATCTTGATACATACCTGTACTGATACCATGTTCCTCAAGACGCTTAAACTTCCATTCATTGTGCTTTGCAATACATACCACATCTTCAAAAGACTCGGGCCTCTTCAACTCAACCTCGAACCGCAACCAAGGTGACAAACCATCAACAAAAAAACTTTTCTTCAATGAACAAGGGGGGGTCTCATCCTTAAGAGCAACACATCAACGAGTCCATAAATTTGTAAAACCTTGTACATAGGCATCAACACCTTGACAAGAACCTTGCTTAAGAGCATTGAGCTCATTCCATACTGCATTTGCATCTTGAAAAACCTGGAAACGCTCTAAAAAAGCTTCTATAAACTTGTCAAGACTCAAACCATAAGAAGAAGCCATTACTTCTTTAGCTTCCAAATCCATGAACCAAACACGGGCCTCATCTTTCAAAAGTAATCCAAATAGCCTCAAAATCTTCTCCTCATCACACATATTGTTGCTTATGCATGCCACCTCGACTTGCTCCAGAAAGTCTTCCGCATCTTCACCACTTCTTCCATGAAATTCCGGATAAGAGAAAGCCATGGCTACCCAAGTTACACACACTATGGGGCACCACTCGGCTTACACAACACCCCTGGCCGAGACAGGGAACACACCTATGGAGTGAGAGGAGAGAGACTATCCACTTGCACACTCCACACAGAGAGACACACACACACACACCAAAAAACTTAGCTCAAAAGAGGAGAACTTCTGATAATTAGATACAAATGAGCTTGGGCCAACACCAATGGGGCAAACAGCTCACACAATATGGGTAAAATAAGCCAGATACAATCACAAACTGGAGCAGAAACTTCGCTCATAGGAGAAACTTACATAGCCAAAACAGCAGAAAAAGAGGGAGGAATTTGTCAAAATGGACAGCGCCATCGCGTTCGGAACGGCCCAAAACCCCAGTCTACAATGTCAAAGTGCTCAAATCCGACCTCGGATGAGCAATTTACGGCCAAAACACGCTCCAAAAACCCCAAAAACACACCTGCGGATGTTCCTCCTCTCTTCTCCACGTTTTTTCTGGTCTTCTCTCTGTTTTTTCAGTTCCCACACTTAGCTTTATTACTTGGGCACCCTTGACCTTTTAGTTGACCTCAAACGGACCCCGAATAGGCCAAAAACTGACCTTGCAGTGCATAGTTGTCACCTTTTTGCATCATCCGCACACCTAGCACTCATTTCTTTTCAATAATGCGTCTCGCAACCACGTGAAGTGGCCGCAAAATGTGGTCCTAATGATGACCTTTCTGCATAACTCTTACAAGAAAACACCTACGTTGTGTCCGTACTGATCCACGTGCAAATATTGACCCCGTTCGGCCTCTTGACGCCACTAGATGCCATCTGACGCACTTGCTTACCTCATGTCGTCGGCTAGCGGATAGCTTCCTTGAGATTTTTTACGTGCTACCAACTCCTCATTATTATAGAAAAAACACACTGGTACTAGTAATAGTGAAAATCAATGCACTATGTACATGTTGCCCTACCTGTACACATGTGGGCCCCTCGTAACCACCTGGCTCTGGAAAATGGGCAATCCTTTATTCGATGCACCATGCATGGATATGTACATATGCGCAATTCCTTTCTCCAAAAAACTCCTGACAACGATAGCACCCATAGCCTGCTCTTCTTCTTCACCCATGGCCAAATGCACCCGTTCATCGCCCAAAGGCCTCTCTAACGACATCATACCATCGCAGTCCATGGTTGTGGCATCCTCAAACACCGTATCCTCATGCTCATCCGAACTAAGAGAGCCACATGGCTCCACCAATGCCTCTTGGAGACCATCCTCTTCAACCTGTTCACTTTCCACCTCCATGGAAGCTTCCTCTTTGGCCAAGCTCCGTACCTGCCTCACTATCAAAGCACACTGAACGACCACTTTAACCAACATCACCATAATCATGGTGCCACACAAAACCTTTGCATGCATATCCTCAACCCAAGCTTGGGCACTTCCACCTGCTCTTCAGCCACATTGGCAACCATCACATCTTTATATACCAAACTAGGCAGCTCTACCTGTACCATCTCAGGCTCACTAGAGTTCATCTCTTCGCCATAGGATGTGTCATAATAATCAATATCTAATTCTCCTAAATGATTTTCTCATATTAAACTGATCATTTAATGTGGGGAAGTGCCAGGGGAGAAAAAGCTAGAATATTGGTTAAGCTAGCAGACCGGCCACAGTAGGGATCCAAAGGGGGGGCCATCTGTAAAAGAGCCATGTGAAACAATGGGCTAAAATGACCCTAAGGTTCAGCCCATTAAGACTTCCAAAATGCTAAGGTTCAAAATTCAAAGGTTGTGTCCAAAGGTCAACCCTAGGGGAAATTGGATGCTTTGTGTGTACCAAAAAAAGTCTTTGCAATCCCTACATGGGAGGGGGAGTGAAGGAGTACGAGCGGAAGTGCGACGCGAGAGAGAGTGCGAGAAGAAGAGCACGACGATATGGTGAACTCGCTCTACTGTAATGTGTAGAGCATAGTGAGTTCTTATTAGGTTTTTACAAAAGAATATGTGTACATACCTGGCGGCCCGCCCACTTACCTGGGCGACCACATTGGGCTTTATACCCCAACAACCTCCCACTTAAAGTCCAATGTGGTACTTTAAGTGTGAGAGAAGCTACTATACAAGATAATATACAAGAGATGTAGAGAAGTGATGTACTACCCTACACCTAACTGCTTGCGAAAATGCGCAAAGCTCTCTGAGGGAAGTCCTTTTGTAAGTAGATCAGCAGGATTTTCTATGGTGTGAACTTTGACAAGCTGAATTTGCTTATCCTCGAGCATTCCCTGATGAAATGATACTTCACATCCACATGCTTTGTCTTTGAGTGATAAACTGGATTGCGAGCCAATTGTATAGCACTTTGACTATCACAATATAACACAGGCATCTCTTTTTTGATTCCCAAATCTGTTACTAGTCGATTAAGCCAAATTGATTCTTTGCATGCCTCTGATGCTGCAACATATTAGCCTCTGTAGTAGAATGAGTAACACAATCTTGTAATCTAGAACGCCATGATACTGCTCCACCAGCCAATGTAAAGACATACCCTGACGTAGACCTTCGGTTGTCTAAGTCACCTGCATAATCTGAGTCTGTAAAACCCTTTACACTTAGCTCCTGACTCCCATAGCATATACGCATACTCTTTGTAGCTTTCAGGTATCTCAATATTCCTTTCACTGCCTCCCAATGTTTCTTGCCTGGGTTTGACATGTATCGACTTACTACTCCCACTGCAAATGCAATGTCTGGGTGAGTAGCAATCATTGCATACATCAAACTACCCACTGCAGACGCATATGGAATCTTATCCATTTCAGCCTGTTCTTCCTCAGACACAGGACAATCTTGTTTGCTAAGTTTTACATATGGTGGCAATGGAACACTCAATGCCTTTCCCTTCTCCATATTGAAACGTTGCAAAACCTTGTCAATATACTCTGTTTGAGATAACCAAATCAACTTCTTTGATCTGTCTCTCTCAATGCGCATACCAAGTATATGACTTGCCTCACCCATGTCTTTCATGTCAAACGATTTTCCATCTTTGACTTCAAAGCTGAAATTTCTTCCAAGTGCTTGCCAGCAATCAACATGTCATCCACATACAAAATAAGGATCAGCCAACTACCATCCTTAGCCTTCTTTGTATATAGACAGTGATCGAACTCACTACGTTTGTAGCCTTGAGAAAGCATAAACTTGTGGAATTTATGGTACCATGCCCTCGGTGATTGTTTTAAGCCATAAAGACTCTTTAACAACTGGCATACCCAATCTTCCTTGCCTTTCTCAACAAACCCTTCTGGTTGCTGCATGTAAATTTCCACATCTAAATCACCATGCAAGAACGTTGTCTTGACATCCATTTGGTGCAACACCAAATCTAATATGGCAACCAATGCAAGAAAGCATCTCAATGTAGTCATCTTGACCACCGGAGAGAAGACTTCATCAAAGTCAATGCCTTGTTCTTGCTTAAAGCCCTTGGCAACAAGCCTTGCTTTGTACTTTGGTTGACTATCATGAGCGGTGATCTTATACCTGTAAACCCATTTACAAGGTAGAGACTTTTTGCCCTGTGGTAATTTAACTAGCTTCCATGTCTGGTTTTTTGCAGAGTTGTCATCTCTGACTGCATGGCCAATTGCCAATTCCCGGAGTCCTTCATTTGCACTGCTTCCTTGTAACATGAAGGCTCATTGCAATCAGTCAACATGACATAGTTCATAGATGGAACAAACCTATCAGGAGGTCGCGTGATACGTCCAGATCTATGCACAATAGGTGGCTCAGGCTCAGCCACAACCTGTGGTTCCACTCTATCCTGTCCTTGCTCCTCTTGAGCCCTGACATTTTGTCTTGCACGTGCAGGTCCATCTTCTTGGAAGACAACTCTTCTAATCTCCTCAACCCTCTCTGGTTTAGAATGATATTTGGATTCATTAAAGTGAACATCATTGCTGCGGATAACCTTTCTGGATTCGGGATCCCAAAGTCTGTACCCCATCTCACCAGAAATTACCATAGCCTAGAAAGATGCACTTTCTACTCTTTGGCTCAAGTTTGTTCCTAAATTCCTTTGGAACGTGAGTATATGCCTCACAGCCAAAGACTCTGAGATGCTTGTATGAGGGCATTTTGCCTGACCCATACCATCTCTGCACTGAATCCTTCTGCAAAACCTTGCTAGGAGATCTATTTATAAGATGAACAGCTGTTGATACAGCTTCAGCCCAAAACCCATTTGGCAGTTGTGCATTAGACAACATACTTCTGACCTTCTCTTGTATGGTCCTATTCATCCTCTCAGCAACACCATTTTGAGGAGGATTGTAAGGAGAGTAAGTTCACGTTTTATACCTTTTGACTCACAAAAGTCCTGAAAGGCCTTTGAAACATACTCTCCACCATTGTCAGTGCGTAAGCATTTAAGCTTCTTGCCACTCTGATTCTCCACAAGTGTCACAAACGTTTTGAAAACACTAAACGCTTCATCCTTGTGCTTGAGAAAGTAAACCCATACTTTCCTCGAGTAATCATCTATAAATGTCATAAAGTAAGAAGCTCCCCCTAGAGATAGGTTAGGCATAGGTCCACACAAATCACTATGAACAAGTGCCAACTGTGTATCTCTTCTACTGCTTCTATGCTTATGTGGCTGCTGTGTTTGCTTACCATACAGACAATGTTCACAGAATTCAAAATCATTAAATGACAAGCCAAGAAATAACCAAAACGAGACAAGATTTCCATTCCCTTCTTGGACATATGTCCTAACCGGCTATGCCACAAAGAAACGTTCGGCTGCTCGGTTACATTGATTACATTTTTAGAGACATTTGATACATAAATCATGTAAAGTCCTCCAGACTTTACTCCATGTGCTACTGTCATAGAACCCTTGGATATCTTCCACATGTTCTGTCCAAAAGTGGTGATGTAGCCAGCATCATAAAGTAAACCTGTGCTGATCAAGCTCTTTGTAATTGCGGGAACATGTCTCACATTCTTCAGCGTGAAAGAAGAGCCATTTTGAAACTTCAATTGAACATCTCCAACACCTAAGATCTCACATGTCTGCCATTGCCTAGCCGAACATGATCTTTAGTGGTCACATAAGAGGTAAACCACTCCTTGTTTGGAGACACATGAAGTGATGCCCCTGAGTCTATAATCCAGTCACTCAGTGCATTTCCATCAGATGATGTAAGAAGAGCTGAGTCCATTGTATTCTTCAAGAAGTAGATGTCTCCTGACACTAGACTGTCATCCTCTGCAACAGTGTTTGTCACATTTATTTCTTGAATCTTCACTGAGGACTTTTTCTTCTCACCATGGTCTTCAGCTTTCTCTTTGCCTTTTTTGCTTTCCATTCTCTGCAGTCTCTTTTTCTATGTCACTCTTGCCTTTAGCACTGCGGGACTTGCTACGAGACTGATTCCTCTTTCCACCTTTGTACTTTTCTTTGGTCCTTCCCCTGACAACTAAGGCTGTTCCTTTGCCTTTGTCCATTGTCTTTCTATTGGTTTCTTCAGTAAGCAGACTTCCTTCTACACCTGCTATGTTCAAACCATCTGGAGGTGCAGAATTACTCAAAGCTGTGCGAAAAGTGTCCCAACTTTCCGGCAATGTGATCAACAGGAACATAGCTCTAACAGGTTCATCAAACTTGACACCTTGAGCTGACAACTGACTATAGATTGTGTTGAATTCATTCAGTGATTGGACATAGGTGTCCCTTCTTTCATCTTCAAGTCAACAAGCTTCTTAAGCCAGTATACCTGTGAAGCTGCACTCTGCTTCTCATAAAGATCACTCAGCTTTAACCATGCTTGATAAGCCGACATCTCGTCTGCTACATTGAAGTAAACGCTTTCTGCCAAAGTCAGCATAATGGTAGAAAGTGCCAATTCATCCATTTCGCTCCATTCATCTTCGTCCATATCTTCTGGTTTTATCCCCTTGAGCTTTATAGGTTTTATCTGCTTCTTTTGTACCAACACGTGCCAAATCTGCTTCTTCCACAATGGGAAATTGGTTCCATCCAGCTTCTTGATATTGTAAAGAGCAGTGTCCTGTGATCCAGCCATAGCTACGCTTCACAGTAGTTTACTTTCTTGGGAAAAATTCGGCAGAGTTTCCCCTGTAAACTGACCTCTGAACCAATATCAACCTGTCAAATGAACCAAGAAAGCTTCAGATTCTGCAGAAATTTTGGCAGAGTCTCCTTTGTAAAATGGCTCTGGTGTACTCAAAACAGACCAAAAACAGCTCAAAAAACCATTATCTCTCTAACACTGTAAGCTGTGGGTAAACCTGTCCTGCACCTGTACTGTCTCTCACTGTCCTGTCACTGTCCTGTAAGCATAGACTGCGACAATGCCTCAACGGCAGTAAAGCAAAGATGCAATCCCAACTGTCTAACTCACAGTCAATACATCCTAGCTGCCTATCTAAGGGTGCTCGAGGGATCGCTCCAAGACCTGTATCACCGAAAGGATCTCAACATTCGAGAATCCCCCAGCTCAATAAAACCTCACTCGACCCTCAACAAAGGCTGCAGTAAATCTGACAATACATAGAATTCCCACAAAGTCATACATCCACAAATTTCCCACTGTATGTTGTAACCGCTGCGGCGGTTGTTTGCTGCGTGACTCACAGCCAGCAAACCCTCAACAGACATACATCATCTCTAACAATACATCCCATGTGGAAGTACCTGCAATGTCAGGATGAAATCTGGAATATCAAGCAGCAAACACAAGCTACCTGATGAACTAGTGGATGTCGCCTACAGTCTGTGTGTAGATGCGCCCGTGTCATATGTGACACGCCTCCAAGAACTGTGAGCCGTCCTTCGATGTGTAGACAAACCACAAATCAACACTCTGGGAGTGCCGATATCCTCAGCACCTGCAGTCGTAGGCCGAAAACCCCAAATTTGCAGAGTCGGATCTGCACCCGCAGACCACGTAGTCGAAAATGGCCTGCGTAGAACTTTGTCGAAGCCGAACGGTGGCCGAGATGATCTCAGAATGAAATTCTGAGAACACCAAGCCCTTCGGGCTTACCCACAGGAATTTGGGCCGTGTCTTTGCCTGTCAAATCTCACTCCAATCTGAGCAGGTGACTTTGGCTACCTGCAAATGCTTCCCGAGCCTCGATCTCAGCTCTGATACCAGTTGAAGGAGTACGAGCGGAAGTGCGATGCGAGAGAGAGTTCAAGAAGAAGATCATGACGATATGGTGAACTCGCTCTACTGTAATGTGTAGAGCATAGTGAGTTCTTATTAGGTTTTTACAAAAGAATATGTGTACATACCTGGCGGCCCACCCACTTACTTGGGCGACCACATTGGGCTTTATACCCCAACAGGGCGAGCCCTTCTTCTAGGGGATGAGAGAGAAAGTCACACACACACACACACACAGGATCCCTTTACACAAAGGGAATTAGGGACACATGTCAGCTCCCTAGCCCAGATGCCCACAAGGTGTGCCCAATTCCTGTTGGATGGCCTTGGAGGTGGACCAATGAAATTTAAGCTAGAGTAAATCTAGTTTAATTAATTTAAAAAACACTTAATAAAAGAACCAATGAGAATTAAGTCTCCTAGATGACTATTGGGCAGTCTCCCAAGGGGTCCAATGAGCCTTCAGGAGCCCAATGGATTGCCTGATTCCTATTGGCCAGGAGGCAAAGGGGTCCAATGAGAGTTTAATTGAATTATTAATTAACCTAAAGCTCTCACAAAAGGGGAAAGGGGGACACATGTCAAAAGGCTATCACTTATGCTGCTTAATGGTGATAGGCTAGCCCTAGGGAGGTCCAATGGGATGAGAGCAAGAGCATTTAGCAAGAGGGCTCGCCCAAGAGACAGAGGGGGCTGATTTTTGCAAGGGATATCACACACACACTCACAAACAATCTCATGTGTGAAGAAAGAGAAGACTATCTCTTCCCAAGCTTTAATGGATAGCTCATCACCTACTCCAAGCTTGTGAGATAGAAGCCTACATCAACACACTCTTGGCATGTGGATGCAAATCCAACCAAGAGCCAAGATTCAATGCATGCTCATCTCCTCTACCAAGCTAATTACTAAGCTAAAGCTATGCTAATATGAGTGATTATGTGAGGAGATGTACATCTTTCTCGTAAGATACTCCTTCTTCCTCTCAATCTACTCTCATACCCTGCTAGCTCTCACCATCTTCGAAGGTGTGTGAGGTCTTGAGTCTGAGAACGGGGATAATTAAAGTTGTGTTTACTAAGTGTTTTTCTTAGTGCATGAAGCTTTCATCTTCATTGCACTAGCTAGTCTTGAAGGAACACAAAGAATTTTATTGTACAATGTCTCTCTTGATGGGAGAAACCATAATACAAAGCCTTTTGGAGGGGGGACCGGCTCCATGAAAATCCGGTCCTCAAATGTTGTCAATAGCTTAATTTCTCTCTCTTTTGAAAGTATTGTTGATGCTATCTAACTAGGTGTTATGCTTTTTGTTTCTCTCTCCACCCCAGCACTCTTGTAATTCTCATTAGTAATCTATTCTAATGAAATGTCCACTATGTTCATGCTAATTTCCGCTACACATAAGTTTTTAGACCATTAAATGTTATAGGATGTGGACCCGTCCTCTTCACCTGTATCCCACAAACTCGAGCTCAAACTCCCATCACCATCGCTGCCATAGGCCGACTCGGCACCTATATTCACATCCTTTAGTAGCTCCAAAAAAGCTTGGCTACTGCCAACTTGGCTCTGCATAATCTCATCTTCCAAATCCAAGCTCTTGGTACCTACAACCTGGCCATAACCTACCATCTTCTTGAGCAAAGACTCCACAAGAACAGGCTCTACTGACTCTTCAAGCTTTACTTGGCACTTGGCATCTGCCATCTTCGCTCCACACAGACTCTATTGAACACATGGCTTTCCCTCGTTGGAAAGCACATCCACCACTGGCACTAGCCTCTTGCCAACAGGCACCTCTGAAAGCAAAATTAGCCATTGGCCTTACCTCAACAGGCTGCATACTTTGCATCATTGGCACCATCCTCGGCGGGCCCAAAGAACACCCTGCTACTACAATAGGCGCTGTGAGCGGGATGGAAACACATAGAACACCTCTGTAACAACCCGACACACACTCTTGGGAAGATACACACACACACTATGGGCACCACTCGGCTTACACAACCCACCTGGCTGAGACAAGGAACACACCGATGGAGTGAGAGGAGAGAGACTATCCGTTTACCCACTCCACACAGAGAGAGAGAGACACACACACACCCAAAAACACACCTCAAAAGAGGATAATTTATGATTTTTAAATATAATAGAGCTTGGGCCAACACTAATGGAGCAAATAGCTGACACAATATGGGTAAAATGTGCCAGATACACTCACAAATTGGAGAAGAAGCTTTGCTCATAGGAGAAACTTACACAGCCAAAACAACAAGAAAATAGTGAGGAATTTGGCAAATGGACAGCTCCATCACGTCCGGAACTACCCAAAACCCCAGTCTACAATGTCAAAGTGCTCAAATCCGACCTCCGATGAGCAGTTTATGACCACAACAGGGTCCAAAATGGGCAAAAACACAGTTGCGGCTGTTCCTCCTCTTCTCTCCACTCTTTTTCTGGTCTTCTCTCATTTTTTTCAGTTTCCACACTTAGCGTTTTTAGTTGGTCACCCTTGGCCTTTTAGATGACCTCAAACGGACCCCGAACACCTCGCATTGCATAGTTGTCACCTTTTTGCATCATCCGCACACCTGGCACTCAACTTTTTTCAATAATGCATCCCGTCACCACGTGAAGTGGCCCCAAAATATGGTCCTCATGACGACATTTTTGCATAATTATCACAAGAAAACACCCACATTGTGTCCGTATTTCTCCACGTGCAAGTATTGACCCCATTCGACCTCCTGACGCCACTAGATGCCATCTAACGCACCTGCTTACCTCATGTCTTCGGCCCGTGGATAGCTTCCTCGAGAAGTTTTACATGCTACCAACTCCTCATTATTATAAAAAAAACACACTGGTACTGGTGATAGTGAAAATCGATGCACTATGTACATGTTGTCCTACCTGTACACATGTGGGCCCCATGTAAACACCTGGCTCTGGAAAATGGGCAATCCTTTATTCCATGCACCATGCATGTGTATGTACATATGCGCAATCTCTTGCTCCAAAAAACTCTTGACATAATTTTCCCATCCCCTATCCTGCAAGATCATTCAATATCAGCAGCAGCAAAAAGAGATATGAGACTCGTCTCATCACAGGTCTCCTCATCCCTCACAGACATTACTTGCTCCACAGACAGCTCATCTTGCTCCACCATCATTAACCTGGCATGATATAATTTAGACGCAATCCATTTACCCTTGACTTATGTAGAACCCCATCCAACTGATATGTACCATTCGAAAAACACTCCACTACCTTGAAAGGGCCTTCCCACTTAATTTGAAACTTCTTTTGGAAGGTGTTGTCTAGCTTACTGTTGTAGCGCAAAACCAAGTCATCTTTCTTGATACCCTTACTTTTGACCTTTTCATTTATCTTTGCCAAAGCCTTATCCTGCATCTGCCCATAATGTTCCAATGCACTCATCCTATCCAGCTGAACCTCTTGTAATTGTAACAACCTCTCTTTGAATGCATCACTAGGCGGCCCAAGCAACTTTTCTAGCATCTTGATAGCAGGCAACTCTACTTCCACAGGCAATAGTGCTTCCTTTCCATATACCAAGTAAAATGGAGTAAACCCTATACCTGTCTTCACCGAAGTACGGTAAGCCCATAATGCACTAAGCAATTCCAAATCCCAATTCTTTCCTTGGTGCTCTGTCACTTTTGAAAGAATTTGTACCAACTCACCATTGAACCTTTCATTTAAGCCATTACATTGGGATAATAAGGAGTGGTATGCTGGTGCCTAATCTTCATCTTTGCGCATAAAAAGTCTAGCAGTTTAGCTCTAAATCCTGGCGCCTTATCTGAAAGTAGCTCTAGTGGCACCCCAAACTTGCAACATATTTCATCATACACAATTTTTTCCACATCCTTTGCAGTGATCTGTTTTACTGCTATAGCCTCTGCCCATCTAGAGAGAGATAGTCCACTGCAGTCAAAATATAGCTTTTGCCCCTACTTGTGATAGGTAAATGGCCTATTGCATCAATCCCCCACTTTTCAAACACATCAAACGCCATAATGGTTTTTTGCATTAGGAAAAGTTTGGACTCAAAAATGGGCCTTGTAAGAATTGTTGATGTGGCATAGCTTTCAAAAAGTGGGGATTGGTAATTTTTTTGCAAATAAGATCCAAACTTGTCGGAGGTTGGATATTTAGAATCTACTCTTCAAATGCTATTTATTGATATATAGCATGCATGTATCGTACATTGCCTTCGTGTAGATCTAGAAAAAGGTGATTTTAGATTACCGTAAACGGTAACAAAACCTGGCTGATTGAAAACAAATGGCATAACTTTCATAGAAGTCATCCAAAATTTTCGGACCTTGGCTCTTTAGAATCCATTTTTCAAGAACTTTCCAATGATAGGTCATATCATGGGGTTCTAAGCAATATTTAGAGGGGTCTACCGGTTGCTTTCTTTTGTACAACTTTGATGATGTGGCACTCTTAAAAGGCCCAAAAATGAGTTCAAAATTTTCCTAATGTAGCTCTGGCTTCAACACTCTCTTCCCAAATGCTTGACACCTATTGCAAGACCTACACCAATGGTGAACATCCTTGTGCAAACTAGGCCATACATACCCTCTTGCAAGATCTTATGCAAGGTGATCTTTAGGGCAAAATGTCTACCACATGCACCTTCATGATTCTCTTCCAACACTCTATATAGCTCCTCCCGCCAAGGTACACGTCTCAACACGATATCAGCCCCTTTCATGTATAAGACATCACCAATCAATTTGTACCTGTATGCTCTACGGACAAAACCATACTTCTTAGACTTCTGAATCTCCTTTGGAATGATTCCTGTTAGCAAAAACTCCTCTTCTTGAGCCAAACTTTCCCGGCCATGATAAAGAGGTAAAGTGGTCCTCAACACAAATAGCCCCCAATCATGCTTTGAGATGATTCATGTGCCTCTCCATTTAGAGCACGTTCAATGTGTCTGATGCTCCATGCTTCGAAGTTTTTTAACACGCCTTTAATTCTGAAGCACATTTCCTTCAATGAGGTGTTCTTGCTCTTCCACACACCCAGCACTTTCTTCAAAACTAACAAGGAATCACCTTTTATGCTCAACCTTCTAATCCCATGCTTCAAACAAATGTGTAATCCGCCTTCCAAAGTAGCATATTCAGCCTCGTTGTTACTATGCGCATCCAACTTGAACCCTCTCTTGCATACTAGCTTCCCCTCTGGATCGTAGAGTGCTATACCCCCTGAAGCCGCATCATGGCTCTTTTTGTATGAGCCATCAAAGAACAAAACATGTGCATTACTGATCTGTGGCACTTCTTCAACTACCTTTCTCACCACCTCTTCCTTAACAAGAAGGGGATTCTCCTTGTACATCAACAAATCAGCTAGGGTAGCCCTTGTACTATCTTCCACTAGAAAAGAGAACTCAAACTCTTGCAGCTCAATTACCCATTTCTTGACCACATTTGACATGTTAGTGCCATTAATTAACTGTGGCAAAAATGCGTAACTCGTCAAGAAAACAAAAGGTCGTGGTAGCAAGTAATGATGAAATCGTCGACAAGCAAATATTACACTAGCCATCACTAGCTCTACTTCCGAGAACTTTCTCTCTGCTACCAACTTCACTCGGCTTGCACAATACACTGGCCTCATATAATGGCTGCCCTTCCTCTTCTGCAATAGCATGGCTCCAATGGCATCATCCCCAACTGATGGATTTACATTAAAAAAATTATCCAATCCAGCCTACATGGCTGACACAACCCCCCTAACACCTCATTTCC
>NW_028221440.1:2999081-3015328 GCF_014529385.1 Adiantum capillus-veneris
TAACGTAGTTTTTGCTTAAAAACGCTAATTTTGATGTAAAGTGATCGGGTCATACGTTTTTAACTTGTTTGTTAATACTGATGTATGTATATAGCAGAAATTTCCTGCACACCAAATATGACGCCATTCGGACACCTGAATTTCTTGTTTTAGAGACAAAACTGAAATCCGTCGTTTTTGTCAAAAAATGTGAATCTTGATGTAAGAGAGTCCAATCAAAACTTCTTTCTTGTTCGATGGGTTGTGATGTATATATATATATTATAAAATCTCAAAACACCAGATATGAAGCCATTCGGACTTGAGAATCTTCAAATTTATGCTCGAAAACCAAAAACATAGTTTTCACTGAAAAACGTTAATTCTATCATAAAGTGATCGAGTTACATGTTTTTATTATTTTTGGTGAGTAGTAATGTATATACATAGTACAATGTCCCTTCATATTAGATGTAAAGCCATTCGGACACCCGAATCTCTTGTTTTGGGATCGAAACCGAAATTCGTCATTTTCGTCAAAAATGTCAATCTTGTTGTAAAAAGGTCCAACTAGAACTTTTTTCTTGTTTGATGTGTGCTGAGGTGTTTACATATTATAAAATCGCAACAGACCAGATATGAAGCCATTTGAGCTTATGAAACTTCAAATATACGTCCTGAACCAAAAAACATAGTTTTTGTTGAAAAACGCTAATTCTAACATAAAGTGATCGAGTCACACGTTTTTAACATGATTGATGTATATATGTAGTACAAATGTCTCTCCATACTAAATATGAAGCCATTCAGACAACAAAATCTCCTGTTTTAGGGGTGAAATTGAAATCTATCATTTTCGTCGAAAAACGTCAATCTTGTTGTAAGAGGGTCCAATCAAAACTTCTTTCTTGTTTGATGGGTATTGATGTATATACATATTGTAAAATCTTAACACAACAGACATGAAGCCATTCGGACTTAAGAATCTCAAAATGTATGTCCAGAACCAAAAAACGTAGTTTTTGCTAAAAAACGTTAATTCTATTGTAAAGTGATCGGGTCATATGTTTTTCAAATGTTTGGTGAATGCTGATGTATATACATAGCACAATGTCCCTACACACCAAATATAAAGCCCTTCGGACACCTGAATCTTTTGTTTTATGGCCAAAACTGAAATCCATTGTTTTCATCGAAAAACACCAATCCTGTTGTAAGAGGGTCCAATCAAAACTTCTTTCTTGTTTGATGGGTGCTGGTGTATATACATACTAGCTTGTGCAACTCACCTATCGGCGGGTATATTACATGTGTCTGTGTCTATGTGTGTATCTTTATACATCTCCCAATCACACACACACACACACACACACGCGTGCGCGCACACACACACACACACACGATGGACACTATCACTAATAACCTACCAATACTTGTTTACCCATGCTCAAATGTCAGTATGTCCCATTCCGTGTCCGGCACGCGTGCGAGAGAGAGAGAGGGCTGCCGGGGGGGGGGCAAAGGTTAATGTGTACATCTTCATCTTCCTTTTTTGTTGTCGTGCAATTGTGTCCAAAGCATTTGATACAAATTGTTTTTTTCTCCTTACATAGATCATTGAGGTCCCTTAGGACAACTCCTACTACATTAAACCTTTTTTGCTTCTCTCTCCTTCCCCCTTTGCGCGACCCGCCCACCGCCCAATTGTCTTTGATACAAAAACATTTGATACAAATTGTCTTTTTCTCTCACTCGCTTTTACCGACAGTACGCGTGTGTGTGTGTGTAGCTTCATACATCTCTCTATGACACACACATGATCCCAATGAGGATGAGGGCATTGACACTAAGGTGTTATGAGAAGGGCCTACTAAATTGCTCATACACCAGCTAACATCGAGTCTTCACCAAATGACTTCCCCCCCCACAATAAACCAACACACACACACCTACTCATAAAATCTAGCTGAATCTCTAAGCGATAAGTGAAGCAGTGACAAAATTCCCCATCACATTTCGCTTAGAGATTCAGCTGATTTTTCAGTAGGTTGTGTGTTGGTTTATTGTGGGGGAAGTCATTTGGTGTAGACTCGATGTTAGCTGGTGTATGAGCAATTTAGTAACCCTTCTCATAACACCTTAGTGTCAATGCCCTCATCCTCATTGGGATCATGTGTGTGTCATAGAGAGATAATGAAGCTACACACACACAACACGCGTACTGTCGGTAAAAGCGAGTGAGAGAAAAAGACAATTGTATCAAATGTTTTTGTATCAAAGACAATTGGCGGTGGGCGGGTCGCGCAAAGGGGGAAGGAGAAGAGAAGCAAAAAAGGTTTTAATGTAGTAGGAGTTGTCCTAAGGGACCTCAATGATCTATGTAAGGAGAAAAACAATTTGTATCAAATGCTTTGGACACAATTGCACGACAACAAAAAAGGAGATGAAGATGTACACATTAACCTTGCCCCCCCCCCCGGCAGCCCTCTCTCTCTCTCGCACGCGTGCCGACACGGAATGGGACATACTGACATTTGAGCATGGTAAACAAGTATTGGTAGGTTATTAGTGATAGTGTCCATCGTGTGTGTGTGTGTGTGTGCGCGCACCGTGTGTGTGTGTGTGTGTGGTGTGATTGGGAGATGTAAAAGATACACACATAGACACAGACACATGTAATATACCCCCGATAGGTGAGTTGCACAAGCTAGTATGTATATACACCAGCACCCATCAAACAAGAAAGAAGTTTTGATTGGACCCTCTTACAACAGGATTGGTGTTTTTCGATGAAAACAATGGATTTCAGTTTTGGCCATAAAACAAAAGATTCAGGTGTCCGAGGGCTTTATATTTGGTGTGTAGGGACATTGTGCTATGTATTATACATCAGCATTCACCAAACATTTGAAAAACATATGACCCGATCACTTTTACAATAGAATTAACGTTTTTAGCAAAAACTACGTTTTTGGTTCTGGACATACATTTTGAGATTCTTAAGTCCGAATGGCTTCATGTCTGTTGTGTTAAGATTTTACAATATGTATATACATCAATCCCATCAAACAAGAAAGAAGTTTTGATTGGACCCTCTTACAACACATTGACGTTTTCGACGAAAATGATAGATTTCAATTTCACCCCTAAAACAGGAGATTTTGTTGTCTGAATGCTTTCATATTTTATAGGAGAGACATTTGTACTACATATATACATCAATCATGTTAAAAACGTGTGACTCGATCACTTTATGTTAGAATTAGCGTTTTTCAACAAAAATATGTTTTTTGGTTCAGGACGTATATTTGAAGTTTCATAAGCTCAAATGGCTTCATATCTGGTCTGTTGCGATTTTATAATATGTAAACACCTCAGCACACATCAAACAAGAAAAAAGTTCTAGTTGGACCTTTTTACAACAAGATTGACATTTTTGACGAAAATGACGAATTTCGGTTTCGATCCCAAAACAAGAGATTCGGGTGTCCGAATGGCTTTACATCTAATATGAAGGGACATTGTACTATGTATATACATTACTACTCACCAAAAATAATAAAAACATGTAACTCGATCACTTTATGATAGAATTAACGTTTTTCAGTGAAAACTATGTTTTTGGTTTTCGAGCATAAATTTGAAGATTCTCAAGTCCGAATGGCTTCATATCTGGTGTTTTTGAGATTTTATAATATATATATATACATCACAACCCATCGAACAAGAAAGAAGTTTTGATTGGACTCTCTTACATCAAGATTCACATTTTTTGACAAAAACGACGGATTTCAGTTTTGTCTCTAAAACAAGAAATTCAGGTGTCCGAATGGCGTCATATTTGGTGTGCAGGAAATTTCTGCTATATACATACATCAGTATTAACAAACAAGTTAAAAACGTATGACCCGATCACTTTACATCAAAATTAGCGTTTTTAAGCAAAAACTACGTTATTTGGTTCCGGGCATAAATTTTGAGATTCTTAAGTCCGAATGGTTTCATATTTGGTGTATTAAGATTTTACAATATGTATATACATCAGCACCAATCAAATAAGAAAGAAGTTTTGATTGGACCCTCTTACAACCAAATTGGCGTTTTTCGACGAAAACGACGGATTTCAGTTTCGGCCCCAAATAAGAGATTTGGGTATCCGAATGGCTTCATATTTGGTGTGCAGGGAAATTGTGCTATGTCTATACATCAACATTCACCAAACATGTTAAAAACTATTGACGGAGATTACTTTACAATAGAAATTGCGTTTTTGAACGAAAACTATGTTTTTTTATTTCGGGCATAAATTTGAAGATTCATAAGTCCGAATGGCTTCATATCTGGTGTGTTGAGATTTTATAATATGTGTATACATCAGCATCCATCCAAAAAGATTTTCTTTTTAATTCAACGGTTCAATGACAGCATTGGCAATCATAAAACAGGTACAAATCTTATGACTCGATCACTTTATGATCACTCTGACATTCAAATCATATTCTGATGACTCTCTCATATCTCATACTGCAAACATCAATCATTATCTATCTTTTCAACAAAGATGTATATCATATTTTGATGTGTAAACCCGGATAAAAAATAACAAAAGTACTGAGTGTACCCCAAAGGGCGATCCAAACATACAGTGCTGCATTGAAGCCTTTAGGTTACAATGTATATTACTAAACAAGATGGTCCAAACATTTCTTTCCTCTCGTCCTTTACTTTTATGTGCCATGGACACCATCTCCTCCAGTACTGCTGTCGACTTCATTGTGTGCTCTACTTCCCCGTCGTCCGTTGTAGAAGCTAAATTCAGATATTGGTTAGACACATTGTTATTCAATAAAAAATTAGTTTATTGTTCAAGATTTTTCTAAACATTATTATTGACAGACATTGTAAACACTTACCTATTACTTAGAGTCTATGACATACTTTGCTTACCCTTTCAGAGGGGCTTGTTCCTGACATAATCCGATGCTAACCCAGGATATGCATGTAGATCTTCTAGATATGGGAGTAAATTCATGAGGAGCACATTGTCATTGCTTGCTCAGTCATAACTTCTCAAGGTGATAAGTGTGTGAAATGGATTTTCGATTGCCTTCTCGGGGTTGTTATCTACTAGAATAGTGTCTAAAGGATCCGTGATGTATGGTGCAACCATTTGAGATCTAAAGTTCTTCACAAACAACACATTGAATGATGAACATATACATCATTATGTCTCTCTTCAAAGTGTCCTTAATGCAAGCGAAACTTGGAAAATGTCTCACCATACCCTGCCTCTTCATATTATATTCTATCAACTCCATAATTGGATGAGATTTTGTTCTTGCATGGAGCTCCACACCCCTATATCAAAAAGCTCGAACATCACTCTAAGCAATAGTAATAGGTCCGTTTGTAGTGACACAATCATTCGCCCTATATTATGCATATTTGCAGCATGGAAAGGAGCACTCTCCCATCACCAGCATTTCAAGAGGTCACCGTTCACATCGAACATAAAGAGTTTCCTTTTGGCATGGCAAGGAGGAGGTGCACCTATGCCATCATGACGACCAATTGCCAAACAAAAGCCTTCCTTAGAGTCATTAACAAATTACCACTTCGTATCACTGGTTTAGGATTCACACTTAACATTGCATAGATATTGTAATTTTTCCATTGACGCTTCTCGATCTAGGAATAGAACGTGTCGGTCCATTCATAACGCCGAACGTACAACTAGTCCACATCCCGCATAGATTTGCACTATTATATTTCCCTCATATGTATAGAGGGAGAGAGAGAGAGAGAGAGAAGCCTCTCGTGTAAAGCCGAACTTCTCTCCAAGCCTCCTACAAAGATAGAAACATTCAAAACACAAGCTTAGTAAATTAAAATTTCAAATACTATCGAAGTGAAGATGTCGAGGATGTAGGTTATACCTTGCCAAGGTGAACCGTCTATTTTGCACTGCCATTCTATCCATGAAGTGATCCATGACCATATTTGATTTCGGAAACCAACCCAATCTAAGTGTTCTAACCTTGCATAGTAGAACTATTTTCAAGCATCGTATCTGTAGAGATTAAGAGTTGTAATGAAGAATACAATCAAACACTCTACTATCTTACAAATCATGTTGGTAAATTATTTACCTGAAAGTGCTATAAATGTTGAATGGAGATTCACAAAGAACCATGACAGTATGGTCAACATAGTACCCATTTTGAGATGCCAAGCTCGTTGAACTCCATGCATGTTCTTATCGACATAACACCACCAAATTTCCCTTATCATCAAGGTAGTCCTTGGCAAGGCCAAAAATCTTATCTATTCTATTGACCTCAATATGATTCCATACCGGGATCCTCTCTGGTGTTATCCCAATGAAGCTTGTCTTGGTGGATAGATGACAGAATATTGAATTGCATCCTACATTTGTTGTCCCTCCTCGCACCCAAAATGTTCGCCTCGCTACTTTAGCAACATTCACGAATGAGGCACGTACTACATCTCTCTTACCTCCCTTGTCAGGTGCTTGCATAGGATCGATAGCTAATACTGTCAGGCTTTGTTTTAGAAAGGTTGATATCTAGTGAGCACAACAAAACGCTATTATCTGACACACCTCAAATTCTTAGCATACCTGAAGGACGTGTCATTGAATGTTGTACTTCATCATGAGGTGGTGTGTTGCATTGCACCATGATATTTACACACAAGGATCAAAATACTGCTTGAAAATGACATCACTATACACAAGTACACTTTATTGTTCATTATTTTCTCACCTCCAACAAAAGAGTAGACTCTTTGCTTGGACCAGCCTCCACCACAGTGGATACTACCGTTGACATTTCCTTGCCTATGTCAGTCACTTTCCCTGAAACCACCCAATACATCACAAACCATGTTTTATGATCATCAATCATCACAATGGTTATTTTGAACTGATGAAGCAAACCGATATGTGTTGAGATTTCTTCACAGTATTGAACATGAGATTGTTTTGGTGCTTCGTCAGCCTCAGGTACATGACTGGGAGAGGAAGATGAAAAGGGTCCATGTTGTTGTGGGAATGACTTGTGGAAGATTTAGATGCTGGGGGTCTTGGTGATCCTCTCAATTTTTTATGGAAGTACTGGGAATTGATGCTGACAAGAGCCTTTCAGCCAACAAGTTCTCTCCGCTGATTGCATTTCTACCTCTAGACCTGGTA
Organism: Adiantum capillus-veneris; assembly: GCF_014529385.1. Taxonomy (NCBI): domain Eukaryota; kingdom Viridiplantae; phylum Streptophyta; class Polypodiopsida; order Polypodiales; family Pteridaceae; genus Adiantum; species Adiantum capillus-veneris. Next base: position 3,006,274 of record NW_028221440.1, read on the forward strand.
AATAACCGGATATACTTGCTTTTATGGGAGCATTGGCATCTTTGACTGTTACAAGATTTATCCTTTTTTCGCATTGCTTGTGTGTGTAAAATATTTAGATAACCCGTGTGTTATTAGAGACCCATTTTTTCATTGAGAGAACATGAAGATTAGGTAAATACTTACTTGGGTAGACTGTGGGGCTCTTGTAGGTTCTAGAGCTGGAGATGGAGGCATATCACTTTTGTCTTCATTTTCGAGAAACTCTGATGGACATTCACCATCAGTACGTGTTGAAAGGACGCCCTTTCAACAACGTTTCCATAAAGATTCCATTAAGATTCCTCAAAGATTCTGTAAAGATTCCACATGAAGATGGTGATGAAGTAATGAAGATGAAGATGGATGCTGCAACATGAAGATACGAGTTCATGGACGTCATCGAATATCCCGTTATTATTATTTTGAGCCATTACGGCCACTTTTGTAATGTTTACGGGAACCTCATATTTAAATCGGCACTTGTATTTTGGTCGCAGATGCTTGTATAATGAGTAAAGCCAACTCAATTTCTTGTAATTAAGCTTTGTAGAAGCCTAGGGACAATTCAGGTCATTTGGCCGGACATTAGGTTTGAAGGCTTGGTATATAAGCTAAAACCTAAGGCTTTGTAAAGGGACACATTATGTTATGTCAATTAATATACAGTCGTGGGTTCTGCAGCACACAGTAGTGAGATTCACGCACACACACCGTCGCACACACTAATCACATTGCAGATATGAGAGTAGGAGCGTGTTAGCATCGAGGAGCTCTCCGCGTCGACGCAAGCAATGCAAGCCGAGGACCACATCGCGAGCCCGCCTGCTACGAGCTATATTTGGTCGTAAGTACCTCAAACGACATTCGTTCTGAATGATCGAGTAGTCGTTAGAATCAGGGCGAGAAGCTCTTTGTGTTGATGTCTTTGTAGATCAGTTCCAGACACTTTGGAAATTGCTCTTTTGAGTCTATCGCGACAGCGATTAGAGGTCTTACAGTAGGTGTTTGTCCACATAGGATATGTCCTTGTGAGTCTTACCCTCCGATTTTGAGTCATTCCGATATGATTTGAGATTGTTTCGAGCTTATAGTGTTTCGTAGGATGCGTTGTCTGTTTCTTCGCTTTATGGTAGTGTTGTGGTAGGATTAGTGACTGTAGAGTGTTGTTCGTGTCTAGCTCAGGGTTGATAACCATAGATTGCCTCCATGCCGTAGTCGGGTTAGCTACGTCCTCGGATTGACAGTTTGTTGGTCTGTGTTCTCGCTGTGCTCCATCGTCCTCGCGGCGTACCCGCTAACAGTACGTCTTGGGCTTTGCAGTTCATCCTCCTCCTCATCGTCCTCCATATGTGTGTCTTCAATCTCTTTTCCTTTTAAGGAACACAGTTTCTTGTCCTATTTATGATTGCATTAAGGAGTTTAAATTGATATAACTTGGTAATAGTCTAATCATTTATATGTCTTTACCTCTTGTTGCTACCTCGTCACTCTTTCGGCCTCCGCCTCTTTGAATTGCTCTCATTCCATAGGGGAAAAGGTATCTTCTTTTGGATGTCCACGAAAAGAGGACAATCGGCGTATACTTGTTTGGGACACAATGCTGCACATTGTTCTTTCGTATGCATATATAAAACATGATTTATGTTCAACCACTCTTTTGTCAAGGCGATGATATCTGTCCAACCCAATTCTCGTGCCCACCTGGTATATGTTTGCAAGAATATATATATATAGTCGACTTTAGAACTTCTCTAACAGGGCTACTCATTAACAATAGTACTACATACCTGTAAAATGTTTGTTTGGTAGCCATGTTAGTAACTTCCTTTTGTTTCTCCTTATTTGCTTTAAATCTGTCTTTCAATCGTTCACACTCTGCCTCATACAATTTGCCATGGTGCCTTGATTGCAACTCTCGTATAGTGTTCACAAGGGTGTTGTTTTAAGGGAGACGACATGCTTTCTTTAGTGGTGAGTAGTGTCTCACTGCCTCTTTGACAAGTCGATCCACCAGGTCTCTCGTTGCAAGCATGTGCGGAATACACTGTGGTCTTCTATGTGAGTACATCACCATGATTAAGAGTAGTACTCTTTTTCTAGCAATAGTACATCACAAAGGACTTACTTAATGAAGTCATTGGATCATCGCTAACAAGGCCCTTAGCACGTTGCTACGATGTTTGTTCGGCAGGTTGGTACATGAAAGGGTATATAATCGATCATCTGTCACCCATTTTGGTTTCTTGCTCCAGTCTATGTCGATAAGAAAACTATAAACACATGTCACAATTTTCATATCAGTACAAGAATGCAATTTTTCTCTCTTTTAACCTAATCACATTAGACTTACCTCCACCACTCTTCTCCTAGTTCAGGATCCACAATTGCAGCTACAAGTTGCATATTTTTTGGGCCTTTTTTGTCAGGCGTGTAGAATGCGGTGCGGTATTGGGTACTGAACTCCTCCATTGTGAGCTCGTTGTGCTTATTTAACACAGTTTGTAATGCCTTTTTGTAATTCGCTTGCATCATGAAATTGGTTTATTAGTTGTTAGATCTGCTCCATGCTGACACTAAAGGTGGAGGTAGCTAGTGTATCTCACCAGATATAGAAGTTGAGATAGCACGATAAGAGGAACCTTGTACCAATGCCTACGTGGCCCTCCATGCCTACTAATTTTGGCATCTAGTACACGTTGCAGCCACCCGGGCACTTGGTCTTACAAAACCTTAAGTATTGTGTCCATGCTGGCCGTGCCCATTGCTCTCACCATACAAAACATGCCTATGAAGGATGTTTTTACATAATCTTTGTCATTAATTCTGTGCCAAAAAAAACGTTCACCATAAGAAATCTTAAAAGTGGTTAGTTTGTTGTATGAAATTTCTCTAACATAGTTGTGCTTACCGATTCAAATGTGCTACCACAGTGAGAACTTATCCTTCGTTCTCCTTAGTGACCTCAACCACGCAGACCTCCACACAACAATGGTACTTAGGGTCCTTTCTAAGCACTATCTCACAGATCAACTAATATCAATGAACAATTTTCTTCTACTAAACATAGAGCGTGCAACAAGAGCAAAACAATATGGTGCACCTGTATTGATTTCCGCATTATTCCATGCCTTGAGATAGTGGTTCCCATCCATGTGTACAACATCTTGCCTTGCACGTCTCTCCACCCTAACTTTAGTAGTTGTTTCTCAAATTCATCATTTAGCTCCATCCAAATTGGATCCCACATTCTGTTAATATCATCACTTACTTCTACTTGGTCCAAGTCTGGAGTATTTAGGGAGAGCATGAACCTAGCACGATGTGAAACATATCCATTTATGGAGAATTCCAATGCTAGATTTTTGACTCGATCAATCACTGGTTGTACAATTGGATGAGGTAACAAACGGCATAATGGCACCGATGGCAGTGCTACCTTGCGAGTGACCTGCATTACCATGACATAAAAGTAGGTCTTGCCATGTAGATTGTTTCACGAGTGTTAGATGAGCATTCTACTTCTATAAAAATATCAACATCTAGGCTATGTAATGAGTCATCGAGAAAATCCCATTTCAATGTGGACTTCTCCGTAATACCGAAGAGTCCACGGTCTTTATCCCTTGCATCCTCCCCTTCGCCATCATCTTCACTCAAGTAGTTTGGATCAGGGACTTACTTCTTTGATGGTGCCGGTAGCTCAGACTGGGATTTTCCCTTGCCAGTATCATTCATCGGCTTCTCCACTTCTTCTTTTGTAGGGTAGAATACTTGTTTTGTGCTAGTTGCGACCTTCTTCATGATGGTTCTGCCCTTTTTCTTTGGTGGCTCCCAGCTAGGTCGTCATCTTTCATTGCTTGGGTTACTCGGCTACTTTCAACGACTTTGCCTTTTTGATATGTACTTTTTTTTGGTTGGAGCCATTGTCTTTGTAAAAAATTGCAAACAAGTATTATCTTTTCTCGAACTATTAATTTTGTTGTCGCTTACCTCTGCTCCAATTGTCTTTGTAGGAGGTCCTGAGACACCCACTTGTGAGAGCCTCATGAGGCTACACTAGTGGCTTGTGGAGCGATAAATGTGAAACCTTTTGCTCCGGACAGTCTGTCAATTGGAAGAGAACGCATATAAAGCTCTTCAGTAGAACTAATACTTATTAAATCTTTTATCATCCAGGCCACAGGAGTGCCCACTGCGACACCTAACGTACACACCTCATCATCAATCGGTGAAACATGTGGCAACACCTGTCCGGAGTTGAAGGCAATTTCATAGCGATCCCTAATGTGCCTCTAGGCAAGTCTCTTGCATGAAGATTTTCGTGGGGTAGAGACTGCATCAATGTTCCTTTGCCAACTTCCTTGCCCTTGCTAAAAGGACCACATGCTCATGTCTGCCAAATGACACACTTGCATGCGCCATCTACTATCCACCAAGAAATTTTGTAAGTGCACCTTAGTTGACATACATATCAAGAAAAGTAAAGCTATGCACTACAGACTATTGCAATAGCTCTTAGCTAGAAATCTCATCAAAAATTTGGTCGCCCCTAACTCCATAGAGAAACCAAACACCAGCCTGGATAAAGAGCAAAGATCCCTCAAGCTGTAATGGATTTTCTAGAGTAGACAACTAGTTGTATTGGTACAAAAGTGATAGAATTGACTTTAGTTTACCTATAAACCATCTTTGTTTTGTATTGCCCTTAGGATAAGCAGGTTTTGCAAGCATCTCTTTAGAGCTCCAAAAATAGAACATCCCCATGTGAGTGTGTTTCATCCAAAATTCATACTAGAACAAAGGGCTTGATTAAGAGTGAAGCAACTCGGATCTCGAGCTTGAATCTGAAGCTTTTTATTTTTAATAACAAAGTGCTTGAAGATGGCTTAAGAAGCATTCAATACCAGTGGCACTGGAGCCTTTTCATCTTCTTTTTGGGTTCACTCTTATTGCCTTGGAAGAGAAAGAATGTCGACATCCTCAACTCAATCATTCTCACTCCTCTAAGAGGGAGCATAAATTAGACTTACCTGTTTCACTCTGAAAGCAACAACGTCGGGTAGCTTTCTTGACAAAGTACTGCAACGTCTCCTAACCACTTCAAAACTCGAGGATAGTCAGCACAATCAATATATATATATATATATATATATACACACACACACACACACACACACACACACATATATTATATAGTAGAGAGAGAGAGAGGGATATGGCTAGTGAGAGACAGATAAAATTTATTTAAAGGGAAAATTACCAAAATACTCCTCTAATTTGTGGAAATTCTTAAAATACCCCTCAAATTTCAAATATTCCCGAAATACCCCCAATATTTTTCCATAAATTCTCAGAAAGCCCTTCAAATTTTTTCAAATTCCCAAAATGCCTCTCGTTGTGAGATATAATTTCTCCAAAGATAAAAAAACTAGTAGTTTTTCATAAGAAGACTGGTTGTCTATCAATATAAGATGCTAAAACTAGAATATGAGTTAGTTATGTAGGCTTCAAAGATGAATTGCTTCGTTATTTTTAAACATAATTGCCTTTTCTACGAGGTAATTTGTGACAAATTACATGCTAAGCACTCAAAAAGGGATTTCAATTGTCACAACAGAATAAAGATTAGAAAATCTTGAACAATCCAACCAAAATAGATACAAAGGTATTTTGGGAATTCTACAAATTAGAGGGGTATTTTGGTAATTTTTCCCTTATTCAAATGCAAGCTGCACACAAGACTCCTCAGGCCTCTTCATGACCGGAATCGGCTGCTCCCCTTGGCGGTTCTCTACATTTCCCTAATCGAACACTGCTGGGATGAACGCTTGTGGAGAGAGAGAAGAGAGAGAGAGAGAGAGAGAGAGAGAGAGAAGGGGGAGAGGGAATTGACTGTGTGTGTGTGTGTGTGTGTGTGTGTGAGAGAGAGAAGAGAGAGAGAGAGAGAGAGAGAGAGAGCGAATGCTGCATGTTTCTCTCCCCAGCTCTCTTCACCTCACCCTTCTGTAGCAACATCTCTCTCTCTCTCTCTCTCTCTCTCTCTCTCTCTCTTCCCCCCCCTACCCTACGCAGATGCAGCAGTGCCGCACAGGCTGCATGTATCCTCCACAGCCCCCCTCGGGCGAGGGTAGCCCTGTGGGGGAGGTGTTACCTTTGAGCTCTCCATCATCCAGCAATGGCCACACACAGCTACAGCCCGTGCGCCATCTACATGCATCGATAAACAATGGCGACTCTACAGCAGGCTGCCCTGCCCCCACTTGACAGCCCTGCACCACTTATACAGGTCCTCGTCAATTCCCGCCGCCAATACCACCAGTACATGCACACACATGCCGAATATTCCCTGCATCTTCCCCATCTCTCTAACTCTGTCTGCAGCAGTTTCTCTCTAGACCTGCGTCCAGCAAGCAGACAAAAGCACACAATTTTGGATTTGGAAGCTAGGGGTGGCTCCCATAATCTCTTGATCAAAGGTCACCCCACCCTCTGTCCGTGTTCGGAATTATCGACAGAGGTCTCTGGTCTGACAGAGGCGTTTGCACTCTACAAGGGATAGGTCACAAGATGTCCAACAGAGAGCCCAGTCTTGGGGTGAGCCATGGCCATGGTTACTTGGGCCTCTTCTCGAGGCAAGCTTACTTTTGCAGGGGTCATGGCAACAACCCCTACACTCGAAACCAATACTCGCCTTCAGCATGAGGTCAAGAGGCTTTGCAAGGAAAACCAAGACGTGAAACAAAGGCTAGCAGCAATTGAGGTCCGTCTCACTGAAGTAGAGAAATGCAAAGATGAAACTGCAGAAAAGATGGAAGCCATACTCACAAAAACCAAGGCAGAGGTAGAGATCACTCTTACAAAAGAGGTCAAGCCTCAAGTGAATGAAGTTGTTTCTCACAAGATTGACAACCATGAGGCATCCATGTTACACGAACGGCAACAAGAAGAGGAGATTGACCTCAATGTTCGCATTGGTGGGCTGCCAATCAATTGGAAAGGGAGGGTGATGTCGAATCAAATAAGGCCCTTCCTCAAATTCAAGCGCACTCCCCATGGTACAATGGGATGAAGACGCAATCACTATTGTTACACACGAACACTGAACCAACCATGCCATCCTCACTCTCAAGACTAAAGCGGATCGAATCAAACTCCTTTAACAATCAAGGCTTCTCAATGACACTAGATTTTGGGTTGTAGAAGATCTTACACGTCCCACTCAACTCAAACAATAAAAGGTAAAACTTCAAAATATACGTGAAGCACGCAAAATAGGAAAATGGGTAGTGTATTGAGGAAGTAAAACCATTATCTAGGATTTTCAAACTCCTAAGCCGCCGTCCCTCTCACTTGTCCCTTCTTAAGTTTGTTCTTGTTCTTATCTTTTTTTTACCGCTTGTTTGACCCTCAATCCTTAAATGAGATGTGTATGATAGTCTGATCTTTTTTTTAACCCCTTGTTGGACCGGCCTTTCGATCGGCTCAATCCTTAATTGAGATGTATATGATAGCCTGATCTGTTGTAATGTTTTGTTTTTGGTCGCATAGGTCATATCTGACCTCTCATAGGTCATATCTGACCTCTGTGGATGATAATATAATCTCTCTCTCTCTCTCTCTCTTCTCTCTCTCTCTCTCTCCTCTCTCTCTCTATGTGTGTGTATGTGTGTGTGCGCGCCACAATGGCAAACTCTGGTTTTATTTATTGTGGGTGGTGTAGGGGTAGGCAAACCACCACACCTATCATCAGAAGGCACTTTGTTGGTTCTTTTAGGAGCTGACATAAACACACTGGCTGGTTTTAACGTGTTTTCTTTAATGTAGAGTGATGAAGGTGAATTGATATCGTTGCCATTGCAAAATGCAGGTAAAGGAAATAGCTTTCCCCTGTATGTTTTATATGTTAAAATTTCAACCGAATATGTGCCATTCTTGGATCCTTCTGTGATACCTCCTACATATACCAAGCCCAATTTGGTGGTACTTTCTTCCGATGATGAAGAAGAAGATTTTCCCTGCAGGCCTAACAACAAAGAAGACAAGGACGGGTGATCGACTTCCACTACAGGAGTGTTGTAAGAGGGGTCATGTTCCCACCGGGGAAGATATAAGAATAGTCAAACAAGCTTTACATCCGTCCATGCGATCTCCAAAGCTAAAGAAGTTGATAGAACCTTCCGAATGGGAGTGAGTGGAAGAAATTCCATCACGCTACAATGGGAACATGGCATTTGAATTGCCACCCTAGCCAGATATAGAGAAGTCAGCTATGCATGGAATGTAGCAATTAGTGAATGGTCACGTGTGGACAAAGCCAACTGCCACAAACATCACATTTTCGGCAATTATACGGAAAATATATTGTGGAGGGGCTTTTGAATGTGTCTTTGCAAATCTCTCTCAAGTGTTGTCTACGTATTTGGTATCTATGGTTCCTTATTCCTTTACTTCATGTACAATGGCTGATAAATGAAATGACAAGTACAAATATGTTCTATATAGGTAAATTAAATGAAGAGCAATGCAAACTCTGGTTTTATTGTTGATCATGTGGGTGGTGTAGGGGTGGGCAAACCACCACACCTATCATCAAAAGGCACTTTGTTGGTTCTTTTAGGATCTGACATAAACACACCAGCTGGTTTTAACGTGTTTGGTTTAACGTAGAGTGATGAAGGTGAATCGATATCGTTTGCCATTGCAAAATGCAGGTAAAGGCAATAGCTTTCCCCTATATGTTTTAGATGCTAAAATTTTCAATTGAATATGTGGCATTCTTGGATCCTCCTGTGATACCTCCTACATCTACCAAGCCAATTTTGGTGGTACTTTCTTCCGATGATGAAGAAGAAGATTTTCCCTGCAAGCCTAACAACATAGTAGACAAGGACGGGTGATCGACTTGGACTTTCCACTACAGGAGTGTTGTAAGAGGGGTCATGTTCCCACCGAGGAAGATATAAGAATAGTCAAACTAGCTTCACATCCCTCCATGCGATCTCCAAAGCTGCAGAAGTTGATAGAACCTCTCGAA